>NC_055700.1:897500-989317 GCF_017639745.1 Melanotaenia boesemani
AATCGATTTGTGGATTGTGACCTCTCAACCAAGGATAACCCAAGACCATGGGGGATGAAGGGGAAGAGATAAGAAAAAAAGATAAATGTTCACTGTGGTTCCCAGACAAAACAATATCAACGAGAGCAGTTGAATGAGTTACTTGTGTTAGAATGCTACCATCAAGAGCTTTAATAACACGAGGACAGGACAGCTTCACAGTGGGAATCTTAAACTTGGTCACAAACTCCTGATCAATGAAACTGGCCTCAGCCCCTGAGTCAACAAAGGCGGTTGTGGAAACCGACAGCTGTTGGTACCTGAGTGTTGCAGGAATAGTCAAGTGCAAGGGAGGGGATTCATCTACTGTGGTTTGGCTCACCAGTACCCCTAGTTTCACTGATGAGCCTTCTCTTTTGGCGATGGCTTGAGCTTTCGACAACTTGCCACCACATGGCCTGTTTGTCCACAGTAGAAACATTCTCCTGCCTGGAGACGCCTCCATTTCTCCTCGGGGGGAAGACGGGTGCGGCCCAGCTGCATGGGAACCTCCCCTGGATCAGCCGATGAATCCTCTGATGCCAATCGGCCCTCCCGATAGGGCCCGGGAGAGGGACCAGCCAAAGGTGACCGGGGTGGAGGAACCGGGCGAGATGTCTTTTCACGTCTTCTCTCTCGCATCCTATTATCGAGTCTGATGGCAAGAGAAATCAGGTTATTAAGACTGGTCGGGGCATCACGCAAGGCAAGTTCGTCCCGTACAGGATCGGACAGTGCCCTCAAAAATACTCCCTGGAGCGCTTCCTCGTTCCAGCCAGAGTCAGCAGCAAGAGTCCGAAAAACCACCGAAAAGTCTGCCACACTCCGGGTTCCCTGGCGAAGACCTAGCAGACCTTGGGAAACCTCATTTCCACGGTCACTCAAATCAAAAACAGTCTTAAATTCCGTAAAAAACTGAGAAACAGTGAGAGATGACAATGGGGTCCGGGCGTTAAAAGCCTCTGCCCAGGTAAGCGCCCGACCCCGCAAAAGACCCATAATGTAAAAAATCTTAGATTGCTCAGAAGAGAATGTTCTTGGACGCTGCTGAAAAACCATGGTGCATTGCAACAAAAAACCTCTACACTTGTCCAGGTCTCCGAAGAAGGGTTCCGGGTCGGGCATGTAAGATTCCAGTGGTGGACCTGGAGCTGGAGCAGGGCCAGGTTGGCTGGCATCGGTCGTAGTGGCAGCGGGAGCAGAGAGACTGGAAGAGATAACTGAGAGGTCAGAGGATAGCTTTGCAACCTGCTGAAGCAGAGACTGATTAGAATTCAGTAACGACTGTAGAACTTGGTCATGTTGTCCGAGGAGTCGCCCCTGCTGAGCCAAAGCCTGCTGCCAGGAGTTGTCTGAACTGCCAGATCCTGGATCCATGTCTTGTTGGCCAGATCGTTCTGTTAGGGTTTGTGGGAAGACAGGCAGGAACCAGGATGGAGCAGATGGTGGATTTAGTTAGGCAGTAACAAGTTTATTTTGAGTAGTCACAGAGTCCTTGAAAGTCACTGAGGCAGAGGGTGGTGGCAGGACAGCAGGCCAGAATGAAGAGCTTGTGGTAGGTCCTTCCAACTGGAAAAAACAGCATTCCACTGTAGGGCAGGGAAACAAGGCAAAAACACTGTTATGAACGAAACTGCATACAACAGTCAATAAATCACTTAATGGCCGGTGTTGTACCACTAGGGTAAGGCAACGATCTGGCGACGAGTAGACTGCAAACTGGCTCTTAAGTAGGCTGGTAAGGCCAGACAGCAGCAGGTGCGTGGCATCTCCCATTACTGCCAGGTGAGGAGAATCTCCAATTAACACCACCATGCCCAGTGGGATCTCTGACTTACAAGGTACACAAAGAACATATGACAACATAATAGTAAAACACAATCCTGACAGAATCACCTTGAAGCTGTCCGGAAGTCATTCTCCATGGCTTCTCCAAACTCCTCCCATGCCCGAGTTTTTGCTTAGCAACAGCCGAAGCTGCACTCCGCTTAGCCCGCTGATACCCATCAGCTGCCTCTGGAGTCCCACAGGCCAAAAAGACCCGATAGGACTCCTTCCACGGAACACAGCCCATTTGGACTCAATGTCCCCCTCCTCACCCGGGACATGGTTGAAGCTCTGCCTGAGATGGGAGTTGAAACTCTTTCTGACGGGGGACTCTGCCAGACGTTCCCAGCAGACCCTCACAACACGCTTGGGTCTGCCAGGCCTGACCTCCCCCACTTTCTGAGCCAACTCACCACCAGGTGGTGTTCAGTTGACAGCTCCGCCCCTCTCTTCACCCGAGTGTCCAGGACATGTGGCCGCAAGTCCGACAACACGATTACAAAGTCGATCATCGAACTGCGGCCTAGATTGTCCTGGTGCCAAGTGCACATGTGGACACTCTTATGTCTGAACAAGGTGTTCGTTATGGACAGTCCATGACGAGCACAGAAGTCCAACAACAAAACACCACTCGGATTTAGATCAGGGGGGCTATCCCTCCCAATCACGCCTCTGCAGGTCGCGCTGCCATTGCTCACGTGAGCATTGAAGTCCCCCAGCAGAACGAGGGAGTCCCCGGAAGGAGTGCTTCCAACACCCCCTCCAAGGACTCAATAAAGGGTGGCTACTCTTTTTGGTCAGGACCCGTCCCCCCACCTGAAGGCAGAGGAAGGGTACCCTTTCGTCCACAGGGGTAAACCCCAACGTACAGGCGCCAAGTCGCAGGGCAATGAGCATGCCCACACCTGTTTGGTGCCTCTCACCAGGAGCAACTCCAGAATGGAAGAGGGTCCAGTCCCTCTCAAGGACAGTGGTTCCAGAGCCCAAGCCGTGCGTCGAGGTGAGTCCAACTATATCTAGCTGGAACCGCTCAACCTCGTACACCAGCTTAGGCTCCTTCCCCGCCAGAGAGGTAACATTCCACGTCCCTAGAGCTAGCTTCTGCAGCTGAGCATCAGACCGCCAGGGTCCCCACCTCTGGCAGCCGCCCAGCTCACACTGCACCAGGCCCCTATGGCCCCTCCTGCAGGTGGTGAGCCCACGGGAGGAGAGGCCCATGTCACCCTTTTGGGTTGAGCCCGTCCGGGCCCCATGGGCAAAGGCCCGGCCACCAAGCGCTCACCTCCGTGCCCCACCTCCAGGCCTGGCTCCAGAGGGGGGCCCCGGCGACCCACGTCCAGGCAAGGGAAACCTGGGTCCATGATTTGTTGTCATCATAGGGGTGTTTTGAGCTGCGCTTCGTCTGGTCCCTACTGTAGACACCTGTTTGCCATGGGTGACCCTACCAGGTGAATGAGCCCCCGACAACATAGCCACTAGGATCGTCAGGACGCACAAATTCCTCCACCACGATAAGGTGGCGGCTCAGGGAGGAGTACATGTGGATATATTTAATCAATTTCTAACTATGGACAGTTTAAACTTTACTTTTACAACATCATAGAAAGAGTTTCATCATCTAGTTGAGCTGATCAGAACAAATACTTTCTGGATCAAATGCAGATTCACAGTTGTCTCTGATTTTCTGCTTGTATAGTGATTCTATGATGGCTTGAAGGTGTAGTTACAGGTTGTGTCTACCAGAGGGATACATACCTGTCTAAGGTCAAATTAATCATTATATTCATAATTTAATTAACAGGAAAAAATAGAAGTCTCTATATATGGAGGTAATTAATAAAGTATATTTTGTAGTTACGTTTTAGCCTTTTAAAAGAATTTTGTACGAGTAATTTATTCATGAAGCATTTTTCTTAAATTGATGTATCTTTTCCCTTCTTGTTAATAAGTCTGCAAACAGGAAGGACTTCCTGTTAAAACAGGAAACCTTTGTAAGATCATGTTTAGTTATCTGTGTGAAATCAGAAAAGAGAAATCCTTTTATCTGCAGGTAAATCCACAGTGTAGCAAGCTCTTCACAAGGGTGGAGATGCACATAGGCGGGGTTGGTTGTGATCTGGTCTTTCAGCTACTTCCTGTATGAGCACACAGTCAGGATTTATTCTGAATCATGACAGTGACCTGGGGGTAACATGAAGAAAATATCCATTTCTCCATCAGAGGGTGGAACGGTGGGATAACAAACCGCTAACATCCTGACATGTGCTTGTCTTGAAACGCCACCTAGTGGTCGTTACTGGTAGACACCTCTGAGTTCCTGTTTTAAAGGAAGTTGAGGGCTTGTGGAACAGGAAGTGCTTCGTGCTAACCCAGAGCGCATGCTGTTCAGCTGTGTGCAAATGGTGCTTGTGAGTATTAATGAACAGATTGATACGAAAAGTCAGATATTTACAGTGTCAGCACGTCTATTTTGTTGTATTTTTCTTGTTAAAGTGGTTCAACTTTATTTTGGAAGCTAAAGTGTAATTGCTGCATTTAATGTAAAACAAGGATATGTGCGACGTGGATGGCAGCAGGTTTGTTCGTATACTGGAAGTGACCACATCCGTTGCTTTGAATATGTAGTAAGACGGCAGAAAAACTTTGTTTTTAGTTTTACTAGAAGATGCTGGACGGACGCTCGTGTAAAGCCTCTGAAACCTCTCTGGGCCTGCGGTTCACTGAGGCTGTTAGCTGTCTGTCACCATGAGGACAGAAAACCAATGTTTAGTGTAAACTAACCTTCATGGAGGTGAACATCAGATGTGTCAGTGAATGCAGCATGTCATGCATGTCTACATGTTCTACATCAACATTGAAAATAAATGGTCTGTTTTCCTTTTTTAACATCTGATGACACTTGTATGGTAAAAATCAGTTAAATATTATAATATATTATTAAAATCAGCTAATACAGCAAAACCTGGTCCAACAAAACCTGCTCATTCTGAGCCTAATACATCTGAACCCGATCCATCTGAACCTGGTCCCTCTGAACCTGATCCATCTGAATCTGGTCCATCTGAACCTGATCCATCTGAACCTGATCCTTCTGAACCTGATCCATCTGAACCTGATCCTTCTGAACCTGATCCATCTGAACCTGATCTTTCTGAACCCTATCCATCTGAACCTGATCCATCTGAACCTGATCCATCTGAATCTGGTCCATCTGAACCTGATCCATCTGAAACCGATCCTTCTGAACCTGATCCATCTGAACCTGATCCATCTGAAACCGATCCTTCTGAACCTGATCCATCTGAACCTGGTCAATCTGAACCCTGTCCTTCTGAACCTGGTCCCTGTGAACCTGATAATCTGAACCTGATCTAGCTGAACCTGTTCATCTGAACCCGGTCCAATGGAACCTGATCCATCTGAACCTGATCTATGTGAACCCTATCCATCTGAACCTGATCTATGTGAACCCTATCCATCTGAACCTGATCCATCTGAACCTGATCCATTTGAACCCGATCCATCTGAACCTGATCTTTCTGAACCCTATCCTTCTGAACCTGATCCAAACCTGAACCCCATTCTAAGAATCTGTTGCTGTTAATCCCATATTGTGATGAGAGTGTATTAAAAGATAAAATATTTCTGTTATGGATAATATGTTGAAAGTATTAATTCATTTGTTAATCAATTGGTTAAAATTTTGCAATTTTTTTTGTTTAGTAGAATATCAGGATTGTTCCAGATGGGTGTGAGTTTACATGGTTTTATTGAGGAGTTGGTGTTTTTGAGAAATTCCCACCAGGCTGTCAGAGAAGTGCTGATGTTGACACTTTTGAAGCACTTTAGCTTTTTTATACTTGTGCTGAATAAAGGAAGATTCAAAATTTCCAAATTGTTAAAAAAATGTTTGTTCTATGTCTATCCACATGTCATCTAGTGGACTAGGTTTGTGTCATGGTTGCAGAGCTGCTCTGCAGAGCTGCAATCAGGATGATCTCCTACACCTGCCCTGATTGTGATCCCCCTCACCTGCTCCCTGCCCTACTCATACACTCTTCACTCTCTGCTTCCCTGCCAGATGGTCAACAGTACTAACCTTGTTGAGATCCAGCTATTTTCTTGTTCCAGATTTTCTTGTGATCAACCCTGTTACGTCTGTGGAGATTCTCTTGCCTGACCCCTGCCGGATCCCTTCAAGTGCCCATCTGGATATTGACCCTTGCCTGGATGACCACAGAGATTGCCTGTCCCTCTGGATAAGTACTGCACTGAGCCTCACTGTGAATGAACATTGCCTGCCCTGACTACTTCTTTTGGATTTGTGGACTTAACTTCCTGTCTGAAGTTCATTTCAGGAGTCCTCACTCACAGACCTGGGATTGCCTGACTCCGCCAGCTAACAAAAACTGGTTTCACTCCCTCCATCCCCTGGCCCTAAATAAACCTTATTCTGTTCAAACCATTTGTTCTACGTGTGGCTGAATTTCCAGGTCTTCAGGAGCAAACCTGACAGGTTTGAGCCATTTTAGGATGTATTGCATCCTATTAGCTAGGAAGTTAGGTAGGTTTATTTTTCCAGAGAAATTGGGAGATGTGTGAGTCTAGCGATTTAAACCAGGTAGAGGGGGGTTTCATAGGAATCATAGAAAACAAATAGTTGATTTTGGGTAGAACCATCATTTTTATAATGGCAACTCTCCCCATGAGTGAAATGGGTAGAGATTTCCATCAAGCAAGATCATCTTCTATAGTTTTAAGAAGGTGAATGTGATTAAGTTTGTTAGTTCTGAGAGCCTGGAGGGAATATTTACACCCAGGTATCTAATGTTACCTGATTTTAAGGTGATGCTGGGTAGATTTTGAAAGCTACAATTGATGGGTAGAACTGTACTCTTAGACCAGTTAACGGAGTAGTCCGACAGTGATGAGAATTTATTAATTAGTGAGATTGTTTCAGATAGAGAGGTTTGTGAGTTCTGGAGGAATAGTAAAATGTCATCAGCATAAAGACTTATTTTATGAAATATATTTTTGGACTGAATGCCTTTAATAGCTTTATTTTGTCTAATTGCAGCGGCTAGCGGTTCAATAAATATAGCAAAAAGTGAGGGAGATAGTGGACAACCTTGTCTGGTACCCCTTTGTAGATTAAAACTTGGAGAGGTCTGGTCATTTGTTCTAACACTCGCATTAGGAGAACTGTATTAGATTTTAATCCAGTTAATGAAAGATGGTCCAAAGCCAAATCTGTTTAAAGTAGCTAGTAAATATTTCCAGTTAACATGACCAAAAGCTTTCTCTGCATCTAAAGAAACTATTATTGTTTCCAGGTTATTGATGGTAGAATAATCTATTATATTAATTAGTCTCCGCATGTTAACAGAGGAATATCTGCCCTTTATAAAGCCTGTTTGATCAGGGTGTATAATGAGAGGAGTTACTTTCTCTAACTTTCCAGCTAATGCTTTGCAAATTATTTTAAGGTCCGCATTTATCAGTGATATGGGTGTGTAGCTAGATGGTATTGTGGGGTCTTTACCTGGTTTTAATAGTACAGTAATGGTGGCAGAGTTTTTGTTTGGGGGTAAGTAACCATTTTCTTTTATTTGTGTCACCATTTTGAAAAATGTCGGGGCCAGTGTTGACCAGAATTCTTTATAGAACTCTGCTGGGAAGCCATCCGGACCTGGGGCTTTTTTACAGGGCATATGTTTAAGGGCTTCATGTAGCTCCTCCACTGTGAGGGGGAATCTAAGGCCGTGACTTGTTCCTGCTGTAAACCTGGAAGATCTATGTTGTTAAGAAAATGATGGATATCATTGTCTGATGGATCTAAGTGTGATGTATACAGAGTTTTATAGAAATCTCTAAAGATGTTCTTTATTGCATCTGGGTCATGCGTAATATTACCTCCTGAATCTTTAACAGCTGATATGGTAGATTTTTCCTTATTTATTTTTAACTGGTTAGCTAAAAATCTTCCGGATTTATTACTGTGTTCAAATGTCTCCAAGCGTAATCTTTGCACCAGAAATTCTGTTCTCTTGTTGATTATTTCATTTAATTCCAGTCTAGCCTTCCTTATTTGGTTCATTGTTGGTTCATCTGGTGAAGCACTGTAGGCGTCTTCTAATGATTTAATTCTTATTTCTAATTCTAATATTTTTGAGTTTTCTTCCTTTTTTTATGTGATGTAAAAGAGATAATTTTGCTTTGCATTACCGCCTTCCCTGCTTCCCACAGAACACATGCTGAGACTCCTGGTTTGTCATTGTTTTCTAAGTATATAGCCCATTCTTTTGTGAAGTAGCTGATAAAGTCGGGATCGTTAAGCAACGCTCTATTAAATCTCCAGCTTTTAGTCGGTGGTGTGATTCTCGTGTTCCTCAAAGTAAAGGAAACTGGGGCATGGTCGCTGATAGTGATGGGGTGAATCTGGGTCTCTGAAATCTCACCAAAGAGCTGCTAACCAGAAAATAATCTAGCCTAGAGTATGAATGGTGAACTGAGGAAAAGAAGGTGTACTCTCTGATATTAGGGTGATAAGACCGCCATATATCGCAAAGTCCAGAATCCTCCATATATTGTTTAACAGTGTTTGTGGATTGCCAGTTTCGATGATTTACAGTGTTACTAGACCTATCAGCTGAGCCCAGAACCATGTTAAAATCCCCTCCTGTGATCAGTGTGCTATCCGTGTGTTCAGAAAGTGATGTGAAGAAAGAGTGAAAGAAGGAGGGATCGTCAACATTTGGGCCATATAAGTTAGCTAAGCATAACTTCATATTTTGAATAGATAATTTTACTATGATGAATCTCCCTTCTGGATCTGTGATAACGCTGATTTCTGTGAATGTTACTTTTCTATTTATCAGAATGGCTACCCCTCTCTGTCTGGAGTTAAAACAGGCTGAGTAAACATGAGGAAACTGGGTTGTAGAGAGAGCATTAACTGATGTTTTTGTCATATGAATCTCCTGTAAGAACACAATGTCTGCCTGCAGATCATTTAATCTATTAAAGATTTTTAGTCTCTTCTCTCTGGTTCCAGCTCCGTGCACATTCCAAGTGATAAATCTAAGTTTGGTCATGCTTGTGGTGAAAAAGTGAGTGTTGGATGCTTCTTGTTGATATAAATGTGTATGTGTGTGTGTGTGTGTGTAAGTGTATGAATATGTATGCGTAATGTTGTGTGCATGTGTTGAACATTATTAAATGTACTTCAATTAATAAATGTGAGTGTTGGGTTATATATGCAGGTATTACTAAATGTACTGTGCAGCTTAGCATTAGTGTTATATGGTTCCGTGAGGTGGCAGCTAGAAAAAAAGAAAAACAAAAAAGAGTGCAGAGAGAGAGAAAAAGAAAAAGTGGGAGGAAAACAACAAAAAAAGGAGGGGAGTGGGTGAAAAAAAGAAACTATAAAATATAAGTCCATTTTTGTGAACATTAGAGACTGGCAGTATTATTGTCTGATGTGAACAAACATTAAACTCTGTGACTTAAGTCCAATGAGTCTGATTAGCATTTATATCACTGAGTGTGGATATATATCTGAGGTCAGTAGATCAGGGAGTGGTGTTATGGTCACGATGTAGCTGTCCATTAACGTAAAGCTTGTCCACCGAGATGACAGGCCGGGCTTCTCCATCCAGGAATTTCCTCCTGATGGGGAACAAGCTCTTGCGATGCTCCAGGATTTCTCTGGGAAACTGATTGCTCATGCTAAGGTCAGTCCCATCGAAGCTCTCTGCCGCAACACTTCACCTCTTCTTTTTATTTGTGGAGAACGAATTTAGCTACTATCGGCCTGGATCTACCCTCCGGTTTTTTTTTTCCTATGCGGTGAACCCGATGAAAGCAGATGGCTTGTACCTTTTCCTCTGGAAGTTTCAAGCTGGTTCTGATAAATTTTTTAACAGCTGCCTCTGTAGCTTCCTCCATCTGCTCAGGGATCCCTGACATAACTAAGTTATCTCTCATGCTACGAGCCTGAAGGTCTGGGACTAACTCTTTAATTTTTTTATTTTCCTCTGATAGTCGCTTAATCTCCATCGACAGTAGCTTCCTGTCGATGGAGATTAAGATATCCGTTGTATCGCTGCCGGTTGGAGAAACTGGGCTGGTCACTTCGGGGGAATCCGCCAGGCGAACCCTTTTGAAGCTCGTCGTCACAGCGTTGGACTTCCCCATCATGATCCGCTGGAAGCTTTCTTCAATGAAATCCATCAGGCTGGTGAGATCTTCTTCTTCTTCTATATTCTCTCTCTCTCTCTCTCTCTCTCTCTCTCTCTCTCTCTCTCTCTCTCTCTCTCTCTCTATAGAGGTACTGGCTGAAGAAGCTAACTGCACTCCATGAGCTCCTGGCAGCACTAATGACCCAGCTGCTAAAGGATGGGATCCACCCTGAATGGCTAACTGAAGGCCGGACAATCCTGATCCAGAAGGATCCCCTGAAGGGAACAGTTTCATCCAACTATCGGCCAATAACCTGTCTCCCCCCCACATGGAAGCTCATGTCAGGCATCATAGCGGTTAAGATAAGTGGGCACATGGATCAATACATGAGCACAGCACAGAAGGGCATTGGTAAAAATACCAGAGGAGCAAAACACCAGCTGCTGGTACATAGAACAGTCGCTCAGGACTGCAGAACCAGAAATACCAATCTGTGCACTGCCTGGATTGATTACAAGAGAGCCTATGATTCAGTGCCACACACATGGATCATGGAATGCTTGGAGATGTATAACATCAACAGGACTCTAAGAGCCTTCATTGTAAACTCAATGCAGCAGTGGAAGACCACCCTTGAGGCCAACTGCAAGCCAACTGCACAAGTGTCCATCAAATGTGGCATATACCAAGGAGATGCCCTGTCCCCTGTGCTGTTCTGCATAGGTCTGAATCCCCTCAGCCAAATGATCATCAAGACTAGCTATGGATACCGACTCAGGAATGGGTCCACCACCAGTCACCTCCTCTACATGGATGACATCAAACTGTACGCCAAGAGTGAGCAAGACATTGACTCACTGATCCACACAACCAGGATCTACAGCAATGACATCGGAACGTCATTCAGACTTGAGAAGTGTGGGCGGATAGTGACAAAGAGAAGGAAGGTAGTCCATACAGAAGGGGTCTTGCTCCCAGACGGCAGAATAGCAGACATTGAGGACAGCTACAAGTACCTTGGAATCCCACAAGCAAATGGCAACCTCGAACAGGCCACAAGAAAAGCAGCCACAGCCAAATACCTCCAACTTGTAAGGCAAGTCCTAAGGTGTCAGCACAATGGCAAGAACAAGGTCCGGGCAATCAACAGCTATGCCCTGCCGGTCATCAGATACCCTGTGGGAATGATAAGCTGGCCAAAGGAAGAAATTCAGACCACAGATATGAAAACACGAAAGCTCCTGACCATGCATGGAGGGTTCCACCCAAAATCCAGCACCCTGAGACTGTACACTAAGAACAAGGAAGGAGGCAGAGGACTAGTGAGTGTCAGAACCACAATCCAGGATGAAACATCCCTGAATACATCAGGAAGATGGCCTCAATGGACGAAGTGCTCGGTGAAGGTCTCAGGCAGTGGAAAACAGATCATGTGGTGATGGAGGAACCATCATGGGAGGAAAAGCCCCTCCACATGCCAGGGATGGAATTCATGGCATTGTTCTGGATTACTGACTCTTATTTCTTTAATGATTTGTGGATGATTTGGTCAGGTGACGCTGGTGGCAGGTAAGTGACGCTAATGCTGTAGGTGACGTAGTTCCGGGGAGACGGCAGATTCAAACTAGGTGCGCCCAAACATTTATGCTTTCATTCAACTGTATTTTGTGCCAGTCTAATCAAAATATTCTTTAAAGTTGGAAAATAGTGTCTTTAAAAGGTACACTCTGGAGCACAGCAGGGAGGATTTGGCCAGCCTGACAGATTTTATAGGTCATTGTTACGACAGAATCGTCACAGAATCATCACTTCACAATATGGAATCAGTAGCAAAAAATTTTTAGAATATCACCAGCTTAAATCTATTATATGTAAAAAATATACCATTAATCAATTAAACTTACAGCTACCTATTAGGGTGGCAGAATTCATGAATCTCAATGCCCCAAAGCTATTATCAAAAACATATAGACTACTATCTAAACTAGAAGACTCAATCTGTCTTCCAACTTCAAAATGGGAGGGTGACTTATCCAGTAACTTTAATAAAGATAAATGGTCACAAATATGTTTGAACACCTTTAAAATGACTAAAAATTCAAATATGCAACTAATACAATTCAAAATTCTGCATAGAACTCATTATACAGGACAAAGGATGTTCAGGATGGGTCTGTCACAATCAAACATCTGCACACACTGCAATGAAAACACACCTGACAACTATCTCCATGCCTTGTGGTCCTGCACACCTGTCCGCAGGTTCTGGCTTCAGGTATGTGTGGACATGTCAACATGGTTTAAATGTAATATTCCTACAATCCCCGCACTATGTCTACTAGGTGACTTGGGTGACATTAATATTGCAATTAACTCTGCACACATGATACGCACAGCATTATGCTTCGCAAAGAAAACTATCCTTGTGAACTGGAAAAACAAAAATAATCTGTGTATTCAGCAGTTTAGGAATCTCTTAGTTGACCACATCAGTAGTGAGACAATGTCTGCCTCCTCAAAGAACTATTTAGCTGAATCTCATTCCTTCTGGTCCCCTGTGCTTAGTTCCATCACTTAGTGTAGGTGGAGGACTGTGACCTCGTTGCTTTGGGGGTTGGGAAATGGCCGGGAGTGACTGGTGGTTGCGGGTTCTTTGTGGTTTTCCCGTGGTGAGGGACCGGGCTGCTCTGGGTCCGGCCCTGTCGGGGGCTGTGGGGCCAGGGGTTAGGGTCACCTTGTGGCGGGGGGGTGAGGCCACTGGTGGTGTCTGGGTTGGTGGGCGTCGGCCCTGTGCCAGGCAGCCGGGCTATTCTGGGGTGGGCTGGGTGGGGGTTCTGGGCTCTGGTGCCCGGGGGTGGTCCCCCCTCCCTCCGAGGTGGTGGGGTCCATATGTGCCAGGGGTATAGGCTGCCATGGTGTGGGTTAGTACATGCCCTGGAGTCTGGTTGCTGCCCTGGGACCCAGGGTATGGCCCGGGGGCAGGAGGGGTTTAGGGGTTTGAAGGGGCGCTGAGTGGGATTCGGGGGATTATAGGGGGAGGTGTTGGGGTGTGAGACAGGGATGTTTCTATGTTCTGTGTGTGTCTATGCTGTGGATGATGTGTGTGTGGGGGTATGTTTGTGTGTGTGCATATGCATGTGCTAGGATGAGTAGGAGTGTGTAAGATCATAGGTGAGTAGGTGGGGTGTGAAGGGATGACATGACCCTGTGGGGGGTCCTGGGGGTGGTGCGCTGTGGAGCTGGGCTCTCCCGCTATTCCCCTTCCGCTCCTCTACTTCCCCCCCGGGTGTCTGGTGGGTGGGTGTCTTCTGGGGTCGGTGGCGGCTCGTTGGCTGCAATCGCTGCATTGCCTGGTCGTGGGGGGCGGCTGCCTCTGGCCTGTCTTGTCCTGGGGGGCCTCCTGGGGAGCAGGGGTGCCTTGTGCTGCTGGCAGCTCACCATCCGGAAGGAGGTTCTCTTCCCATCGGAGTTAGATCCTCGGACCCCTCTTCTTTCCTGCTCTCTCTCTCTCTTACATACTCATACACACACAGACACACACACACATGTAGGGATGTAGGGATTTGGGAGGCGTGCATGACATGTAGGGTGTAGCCGAGGTGGCCACCCAAGTGGCTTCCTTAACTGCACCCTGTGGCAACTCAGGGTTGAGTGTGGGGTTATGTAAGGTGCAGATTGGAGTAGGTAGGGGGTGGGGGGAGGGGGTCGATGGCGCCCTGGTTCCCGGGGTGTGCGGCTGGAACATCGGGGTGTGTGCTGGCCCACGCCGGGTGGCTGTCTGGGGGGGGGGCCTGGTCCTTCTAGGCATGTTGCGGGCCCTCTGCCTTTGGGGGGCGGGGCGGCCGCCTCTGGGCTCCTGGGGCCCTGGGCCCTTCGCTTGGACTGCCCTTGGTGACCGGTCCCTGGCGGGGCTGGTGGCTGCTGATCTTGGCCCACTGGGACCTGTGCCCCAAGACTGTGGAGGGCTCTTGCTGGGGCTCTCCTCTGCTGCCCTTCGGGTGGGGCTGGAGTCGTCTTCGTGGTGGGGTAGCTTGGGTTGGTGCTCCGGGGCTGCTGCTGAGGGCCCGGGTCTCTGGCCCTGGTCTGCCTCTGGCCTTCGTGGAGGCATGCTCGCATTTGCATGATCTCACTCACCACTCTTCACTGATCACTCCTCTTCCTCATCCTCTGCATGCTGACAGTCACTGAGTTGTCCAGTGGGTTTTTATGCTAAGCGATAATTTTTTTTTTTATTTTTCCTGTGAGTTAGTATCTGGTCGCTTTTATGTTTTTTTGATTTGTTTATTATTTAAAAACTCTTAATGACTAGCAGCTCTGGTTTCTGATTTTTTTTTTGTGTGTGTGTGTGTGTTTTTGCTTTTGTAGAAGTTGTAGGAAATGTTCTGGTGTGTTCATGTACAGGTGTAACAGTTTGTTGTCTGGTGATGGTGTGGATTGAAGGGTCGTTTCCTTCTGTCTGTGATCTTTTTGTCTCCTTTCTTCTTTCCCTTTTGCATCTTTTTGCTATTTTCCATCTTTTTCTGTCCCCTCCGGTCAGGTCCAGCAAGATTACATAGATTCCATGATTCAAAGTAAATAAATAAATAAATTAATCACATTATCAAGAGGAGCCTTACCCATAGGCCTCCCCTTGGCAGAGCAAATTTGTTCAGCACGATACAGCAAACAGATTATCATTTTGCTGCTATGATGCTGGACAGGACAAGTTAAAAAAAAAGGTTTGTGGATGTCTGTCAGTAGAAATTGTTGACGCCTTCACTCCTTTCTCCTCTATACTTTTAAGAGCTTCCTGAAAGTCTTTCACTTCCATTGTGTTGGAGCTAGACACTTGGTTGCAGCTAATCATTTTGAAGTCCACTACCTTTTGACTCTGCACATCTAAAAAGGTGTATGTACAGTATTTGGTTGAGCAGCCAGGAGAATCACACTGAAGCACTGCTTCAGCTTCCTGTGATTATTAAGATTCGCCTGCGGATCCTGTGCACATCCTGCACTTTTTCACTCATGCACCTTGTTTGATTACTACTGTCAGTATATATACATACTTGATCAGCTGTACAGTATATATGTACATACTTGATCAGCTGTACAGTATATATGTACATAGACCATAATAATGACTCTTGTTCGGTCCAACTCGGAGTGTGTTTTTGCTTCACAGCACATCTAGCTGAGTAGACATTACAATGAGTGTACAATAGTTTTTACCATTTTGTCTCCTTTATCTACCGTTGCCTTTATTTAATTTTAAATTAGTCTAGTTATGCTTAAGTACTAACCCCTAATGTCAAGTACTAACCTTTAATGTATGTATATGCTACTGGATGCTTGAATTTCCCTCGGGATCAATAAAGTATCTATCTATCTATCTATCTATCTATCTATCTATCTATCTATCTATCTATCTATCTATCTATCTATCTATCTATCTATCTATCTATCTATCTATCTATCTATTTGGTGGTTATTAAAGCCCTTTGTTCTTTGGTCCACTTCTTTTCAATAATACGAAAGACAAACTTCTTCCTCAGCATAGAATATCTTCACTAATTGTTTTGAGGTTCATGTTTGACTAAATTTTATAAAGTGGATCCCACTGAAGAACACTGAGGCTGTCAGAAGAAGGTTGGCTGCTCCTTTTGTTCCTCCTACAGTCGGCTGAGACTGCTTCTGTATTTACAGCCATTAAAACACTGGAGTCTAACGTTAACTGTGAGCCTTCATTTTGCAGCTCTTTGACGTCTTCCTTGACAAGCAAAACGCCACACTTTCAACAGTAAGAAAGCATCTGGTGTTGCTGTTTCTCAAAGACTAGAAAAACTCTGTCTTTTGTGCAGGTATCTGTGGATGCTTGTGATTCCTGGCTTCTTTGAGAAAACTCACATGAACCTTCACTATACTCTGGATCAGATTGTCTGGACTCATTCTCTTCACTAGATTCCTCATCTGACGGAAACATTTCCTCTGAATGACAGTCTTCCTCTTGTTTGTCCAGCTGTTTACCTGCATACACATGATCCATAGTTACAGGCTGAAGGAAGTCTTCCGGCCACTGAACCACTGCATCCGATATGCTGTCATCTGTTTGAGTAGCAGCGCCCGTCATAGATGGTGAAAACTGGACGTTTACAGATGACTGGAACACACGAGGAGTCGGATTGGCAGGTTCCTGCGTGTCCCGTGCCATGTCCGATGTTTCAGACTCGGAGGCGTGACAGAAGGAACGGGCTGTGTGGATTTTATCAGGAGAGATTCCTGCGTCTCCGACGTCTCTCCTCACGCTGGTCTGCCGCGTTTAGGCGGCTTGTGGAGAAAAATGGCCGAAAAAACAACTCAAATCAGAGAGAAGTGTTGAGAGCATAACCACAGGTCCTGAGGTAGCTGTGTCTGTCCACAGGCCTTTTCCCATTCAGCTCGTCTCTTTTTGTCTTTCGGAAAGACATGAAAACTTACGGCACTTTTCTTGCCTTTAGCTTGATTAAAACAGCCAAAAGCAAGTGTGTTTTTTTTTTCTTGGTATCTTTACTTTTTAAAGTGAAGTAGAACAGAAAGTCTTTCTAGATGCCGTTTCTTCGTCTCGTCTCACCAACAATCCGTCTACGTCACATCCTGAAAAGTGCTCCACGGGTAAAAAGAGGCGACCGCCATAAGGTAAAAACGTAGTAAACAAATGCGATTTTTAAAGTAATTAGAGGTTTTCATGTGCCAGTAACCATTAAGACAAACAGAACAATAACAACATATTAGCACCAACTTGTGCTGATAGTCAGAGTTCCTTTTAAAGTATTCTGGTTCTGATACTGGACACTCAGATCTAAAACTCCTGAACAGTTTCTTCCTCAAGTTGTCAAAGCTGTCAGCCAAAAACATGAAATCCATCTTCATTTCGTCATTTTTCAGCCGTCCGTCTAAACTACGGAGAAAGTGAAGGAGTTGAACCTCTCACCAGGAAGAGTCTGAATGGCCCATCCAAGACAACACGAGCAGGGAGATTCACGCACACTTTTCCAGTGTTGCTGCACAGCTTAATGAGACGCAGTGAAGACGAGGTGCTGAAAACACAAAGTTATGATGCATTCCAGTTTTCTTCTAATTCCAAACAGCTGAGAGTAGGTGCTGTCATGACCAGATAACTAGTTACTCTGCTTCCTCCTCCCCTCTCTTCCTGTTGATAAAGTAAGCCAGTGTGGGGAGTGAAACACAAATCTGATGTAACATATTTGAGGCAGCAGAACAAAATCCTGGACGATTTTAAGATTCTGTTTGGAGATTTTTAGTTCTTAAAACAAGGACATGTCGGGGTAAAAGAGGACGCTTGGTCACCTTGCAATGCAGGATCACTGAGACTGTATCAGATCAGACTCTGATTGCTTTCTAGTTGGTTTCTGGTCGGTTTCTGGTCAATTTCCGGTCATTCTCTGGTCAGTCTCCGGTCGTTTTCCAGTCGGTCTCTGGTCGGTTTCTGGTTGGTTTCCGGTCAGTCTCTGGTCGGTTTCTGGTCGCTCTCTGGTCGGTCTCTGGTCGGTCTCTGGTCAGTCTCTGGTCGGTTTCTGGTCAGTCTCTGGTCGGTTTCTGGTCGGTCTCTGGTCAGTCTCTGGTCGGTTTCTGGTCGGTTTCTGGTCGGTCTCTGGTCGGTTTCTGGTCGGTTTCTGGTCGGTCTCTGGTCAGTCTCTGGTGGGTCTCTGGTCGGTTTCTGGTCGGTCTCTGGTCAGCCTCTGGTCAGCCTCTGGTCAGCCTCTGGTCGGTCTCTGGTCGGTTTCTGGTCGGTCTCTGGTCGGTCTCTGGTCGGTCTCTGGTCGGTCTCTGCTCGGTTTCTGCTCGGTTTCTGGTCAGTCTCTGGTCAGTTTCTGGTCGGTTTCTGGTCAGTCTCTGGTCGGTTTCTGGTCGGTTTCTGGTCGGTTTCTGCTCGGTCTCTGGTCAGTCTCTGGTCGGTCTCTGGT
This sequence comes from Melanotaenia boesemani, assembly GCF_017639745.1. Classification (NCBI taxonomy): domain Eukaryota; kingdom Metazoa; phylum Chordata; class Actinopteri; order Atheriniformes; family Melanotaeniidae; genus Melanotaenia; species Melanotaenia boesemani. Next base: position 915,467 of record NC_055700.1, read on the forward strand.
CAGTCTCTGATCGGTTTCTGGTCAGTCTCTGGTCGGTCTCTGGTTGGTTTCTGGTCGGTTTCCTGTCAGTCTCTGGTCGGTTTCTGGTCGGTTTCTGGTCCACCCTGGTCAGACCCCAGCTTCACTGTCACCACTTTTTTTCCTTTTAAATATTTGTTTAGAACATCTCTAAAGCCTGCATTTTCTTCTTGTTTTTTCTGAGCAGCAGACTTGGACATGTTGATCGTGCTGAACTTCAAATCAAATATTCTGATTAGTGGCCAATCCATTTTTCTATCAGGTGGGGGGTTCTTGACCATCATATGAATGACAATCAGGAACTTTTATTAACACGACAAGCTTCCCTAAACAAGAAAACCCAACAAAAGCCAGAGACCAGAACGAGGTCCACTGAAATCCAGAACAAAGGAACAGGTAAGAGGACACCGGTCAGACCACATAGCAAAATAAATCCAAGAAGAGGGCAGAAAAAAGCAGGAAGACAGAACCCATCCTCAGTCATGGATGTTCTGACGCTCAGACCTTCAACCAATCAGAGAAGTTCTGAATCTCAGACCTTCATCCAATCAGAGACGTTCTAGCTAGACGAGAAAACAGAGTTTTTATTGTCTTAATGGACTATGTGGACAGACATCACATCAGTGAGACAGAAGCATCTTCACACCATCTCCACGGTAACAGATCAGCTGATGATGAAGCATGTTTAATCTCTGGGCTGCATCATGTTGAGACCCTGCACAGTTAGACCCAGAACCTCCAGCAGAACCTCAGAAGGCTTGTCCAAGCTCTGGTTCAGCTCAGCCAGCATCTCTTTGGTGGAACAGAGGAGGTCGGCGGCCCAGCGGAAGTCCCCGTCCTCCTGCAGGGGGGCGGGCAGTGACTCTGGGAGCTGAGCCTGGCCATCCTGCTTCAGACCGTCCACCTGGAGACAGACGGAGACAGAGAGCCATGATGTTTTTTGTCTGTGGATGGATGTCTTGATGTCCCCTTGAGGGGGTTTGCTGCTTTTTTAGTTTTTTGCATCTATCAGCATCGTCATGTTTCCTCCCCATTGCACAGTGATAATCTTAACCCTTAACAGTTGGCATTAGGTTAGAATTATTTTAGTGGTTGATGTACTGTAATACTAGATGACCGGTAGATTGACCTTTTCACCATTTCAGAGTCCAGGTACTGTGTACTGCCCCTAGTGGTGACCTCCAGTATTGAAGTTGTTGGTGGCGTTGTGCTTCCGTCATTTACAGCAAATATATTATTGTTATTGTGTGTTGAAATCATGCACTTACGACCAAGCTGATATTGTGTGATGAAATCGTGATCTTGTATTTAAATAAATATATATATATATATATGCACTACCTCTAGCACTACATGACAGCACCTGGGTCCAACTGGACTCAAAGCGGTCTGACTATCACTTAATTATGACGTCCCATCTTGTTTGAATTCATGCTTGTGTTGTTCTTACTCTCAAATGTAAGTCGCTTTGGATAAAAGCGTCTGCTAAATGACTGTAGAATAGAATAGAATAGAATATACACAAACGCAGCAGAACATTGACGTGTACGCTTGCGTTAACAGAAAGTATATCCCAACCCTACGTCAACTGGGCTGCTAACGATGCTACACCCACTTTACTGGATAAAACTCAAAGCCTCCTGGATCAATCATGGTGGACATTGAATGCACCGACCAGCTGGCTGAGGACGCTCAGTGTCTCCGGGCTGCAGGACATCAGACGTGGTGGCATTCCATCTGGCAGCGCTGCAAAGCAACAACACGTTAAAGCCGACAGTCTGAGCTCCAGCTGAGGAACATCTGAGACTCTCTGGACCAGATCAGCTAACTTACTGTCCATTGAGCTGACCAACAGGTAGAAGGCGTCCTTCATGGCTGAGGAGGCGGCATCCAGAAGGTCCATGAAGGAAGCAACGGCTGAAGACTGAGGACGGTTGTAGGATCCTTTGCTGCATTGCTCCAGCTGAGGGGAAAAGGAGGAAGAACAACATCCAGATTATCTCTGCTCCATGTGACCCAATGTTTCTGATCCAGAGCAGAAAGTACCGTTTCCTCTAGCAGAGTCAAATCGTCCCTGTCCTCCAGAACGGCTCGGAGCGCCTTCAGCACATCAGGACGGCTGGACTCGGGCAGGTCTGCCAGCGGCTGCAGAAGGGCTTCCTTCATCTGGATCCCTGCAGGAAACAGCAGCAACATGGTGATGATGTGCTGGTGAAGAAGGAAACTAATCTGAGAAAGTAAAACGTACCTTCTTGCACCTGCTGAAGGATTTCAGAGTCGCCGCTGTCATGAATGAACATAGCTGAGAGAAGATATGAAGATTATTAAATTCTAATAACAACACAATCTTTCCCTGCAGACGTCCTGCCACAGAAACAAGTCCACATGAAATGTTGCCATAAAAACCCCATACCCTCACAAAACCCTGATCCCACCCCATACCATCACAAAACCCTGATCCCACCTCATACCACCATAAAACCCTGATCCCACCCCATACCCTCACAAAACCCTGATCCCACCTCATACCATCACAAAACCCTGATCCCACCCCATACTATCACAAAACCCTGATCCCACCCCATACTATCACAAAAACCCGATCCCACCCCATACCATCACAAAACCCTGATCCCACCCCATACCACCATAAAACCCTGATCCCACCTCATACCACCATAAAACCCTGATCCCACCCCATACCCTCACAAAACCCTGATCCCACCCCATACTATCACAAAAACCCTGATCCCACCTCATACCACCATAAAACCCTGATCCCACCTCATACCACCATAAAACCCTGATCCCACCCCATACCCTCACAAAACCCTGATCCCACCCCATACCATCACAAAACCCTGATCCCACCTCATACCACCATAAAACCCTGATCTCACCCCATACCCTCACAAAAACCCTGATCCCACCCCATACTATCACAAAAACCCTGATCCCACCTCATACCACCATAAAACCCTGATCCCACCTCATACCACCATAAAACCCTGATCCCACCTCATACCACCATAAAACCCTGATCCCACCTCATACCACCATAAAACCCTGATCCCACCCCATACCCTCACAAAACCCTGATCCCACCCCATACCATCACAAAACCCTGATCCCACCTCATACCACCATAAAACCCTGATCCCACCCCATACCCTCACAAAACCCTGATCCCACCCTATACTATCACAAAAACCCTGATCCCACCTCATACCACCATAAAACCCTGATCCCACCCCATACCCTCACAAAACCCTGATCCCACCCCATACCATCACAAAACCCTGATCCCACCCCATACCACCATAAAACCCTGATCCCACCCCATACCCTCACCAAACCCTGATCCCACCCCATACCACCATAAAACCCTGATCCCACCCCATACCCTCACAAAACCCTGATCCCACCTCATACCCTCACAAAACCCTGATCCCACCTCATACCACCATAAAACCCTGATCCCACCCCATACCATCACAGAACCCTGATCCCACCTCATACCACCACAAAACCCTGATCCCACCCCATACCATCACAAAACCCTGATCCCACCTCATACCACCACAAAACCCTGATCCCACCCCATACTATCACAAAACCCTGATCCCACCCCATACCACCATAAAACCCTGATCCCACCCCATACCACCATAAAACCCTGATCCCACCCCATACCATCACAAAACCCTGATCCCACCCCATACTCTCACAAAACCCTGATCCCACCCCATACTCTCACAAAACCCTGATCCCACCCCATACCATCACAAAACCCTGATCCCACCCCATAATACCATAAAACCCTGATCCCACCCCATACCACCACAAAACCCTGATCCCACTCCATACTATCACAAAACCCTGATCCCAACCCATACCCTCACAAAACCCTGATCCCACCTCATACCACCACAAAACCCTGATCCCAGCCCATACTATCACAAAACCCTGATCCCACCCCATACCATCACCAAACCCTGATCCCACCCCATACCCTCACCATACCCTGATACCACCCCATACCATCACAAAACCCTGATCCCACCCCATACCACCATAAAACCCTGATCCCACCCCATACCCTCACCAAACCCTGATCCCACCCCATACCCTCACCAAACCCTGATCCCACCCCATACCACCATAAAACCCTGATCCCACCCCATAGTCTCACCAAACCCTGATCCCACCCCATACCCTCACCAAACCCTGATACCACCCCATACTATCACAAAAACCCTGATCCCACCTCATACCACCATAAAACCCTGATCCCACCTCATACCACCCTAAAACCCTGATCCCACCCCATACCCTCACAAAACCCTGATCCCACCCCATACCATCACAAAACCCTGATCCCACCTCATACCACCATAAAACCCTGATCTCACCCCATACCCTCACAAAACCCTGATCCCACCCCATACTATCACAAAAACCCTGATCCCACCTCATACCACCATAAAACCCTGATCCCACCTCATACCACCATAAAACCCTGATCCCACCTCATACCACCATAAAACCCTGATCCCACCTCATACCACCATAAAACCCTGATCCCACCCCATACCCTCACAAAACCCTGATCCCACCCCATACCATCACAAAACCCTGATCCCACCTCATACCACCATAAAACCCTGATCCCACCCCATACCCTCACAAAACCCTGATCCCACCCCATACTATCACAAAAACCCTGATCCCACCTCATACCACCATAAAACCCTGATCCCACCCCATACCCTCACAAAACCCTGATCCCACCCCATACCATCACAAAACCCTGATCCCACCCCATACCACCATAAAACCCTGATCCCACCCCATACCCTCACCAAACCCTGATCCCACCCCATACCACCATAAAACCCTGATCCCACCCCATACCCTCACAAAACCCTGATCCCACCCCATACCCTCACAAAACCCTGATCCCACCTCATACCACCATAAAACCCTGATCCCACCCCATACCATCACAGAACCCTGATCCCACCTCATACCACCACAAAACCCTGATCCCACCCCATACCATCACAAAACCCTGATCCCACCTCATACCACCACAAAACCCTGATCCCACCCCATACTATCACAAAACCCTGATCCCACCCCATACCACCATAAAACCCTGATCCCACCCCATACCACCATAAAACCCTGATCCCACCCCATACCATCACAAAACCCTGATCCCACCCCATACTCTCACAAAACCCTGATCCCACCCCATACTCTCACAAAACCCTGATCCCACCCCATACCATCACAAAACCCTGATCCCACCCCATACCACCATAAAACCCTGATCCCACCCCATACCACCACAAAACCCTGATCCCACTCCATACTATCACAAAACCCTGATCCCAACCCATACCCTCACAAAACCCTGATCCCACCTCATACCACCACAAAACCCTGATCCCACCCCATACTATCACAAAACCCTGATCCCACCCCATACCATCACCAAACCCTGATCCCACCCCATACCCTCACCAAACCCTGATACCACCCCATACCATCACAAAACCCTGATCCCACCCCATACCACCATAAAACCCTGATCCCACCCCATACCCTCACCAAACCCTGATCCCACCCCATACCCTCACCAAACCCTGATCCCACCCCATACCACCATAAAACCCTGATCCCACCCCATAGTCTCACCAAACCCTGATCCCACCCCATACCCTCACCAAACCCTGATACCACCCCATACCACCACAAAACCCTGATCCCACCTCATACCCTCACCCCATACCCTCCCAAAACCCTGATCCCACCCCACACCCTTACCCCATACCATCACAAAACCCTGATCACACCCCATACCATCATAAAACCCTGATCCCACCCCATACTATCATAAAACCCTGATCCCACCCCATACCCTCACAAAACCCTGATCCGACCCCATACCCTCACAAAACCCTGATCCGACCCCACACCGTCACAGAACCCTGATCTCGTGACCTTTTTCAGCTGGAGCTGTTGAGGATGCTGCAGCAGGTGTTTGGGAACGTCAAACATCAGTAACGTGTTCCAACTCAGAACAATGCCGTCCATCAAATCTTTAGTTATATGTATCAGAAGTAGTTTGTCTTGTATTCCAGCAGAGGGAGCTCTAAGATAAGAGTGACCTTGTGCACATCCTGAAAACCTCTCTGTCAAACAAACTTATGTTTGCTTTGAAAATGAAGGAAACTAAGAGGACAGAAACATCATCAAATAATCTGAGAGGCATTAAGAGAAGCATGTTTGTTCATTTGAACAAAAATGCTGATGTTCACACTAATGGGAAACAGATTCTCAGTCAGACAAAAGATGTTGTGTGTCCATGTCTGGAGGATTTGGCTGGTTCATGATTCACATCCTGTGTTTGACAAGATATCTGATTTTCACTGGAATCAACAAAAAGATCATATTTCCAACAACCTACCCAGAGGGCTTTGTTTGTTAGTCCAGGGTTCGTATGAGATTTCTAGAAAACACAAAGAAAAGAATTATACTCTGAAACACAGACACTTAATAAATTCAGTGTTAATTCTCACCCAGCTTCTCATCCTGGAACAGTATCTCCGTCAGCCCATAAGCAAAAGTGGATTCTTCCGGCACAGTGAAGCTCGTCTCCTCCTTTGCGCTGCCCTGATAGAAGAAATAAAAATCGGTTTATTTAATCAGGCCTAAACCACAGATTACAGCGGACGATACAATCATGTAGCAAACAAAAATACAGAAAAATGCATCACGTTCCCACCAAAACGATCAACCGTTCCCACCAACACTATGAAACGTTCCCACCAACACGATGAAACGTTCCCACCAACACTATGAAACGTTCCCACCAACACAATGAATCGTTCCCACCAACACGATGAAATGTTCCCACCAACACAATAAACCAGTTCCACCAACACGATGAACCAGTTTCACCAACACAATGAATCGTTCCCACCAACACGATGAACCATTCCCACCAACACAATGAACCAGTTCCACCAACACAATGGACCAATTCCACCAACATGATGAACCAGTTCCACCAACACGATGAACCAGTTCCACCAACACGATGAACCAGTTCCACCAAACATGATGAACCAGTTCCACCAACACAATGAACCGTTCCCACCAACACGATGAACCAGTTTCACCAACACGATGAATCGTTCCCACCAACACGATGAACCAGTTTCTCCAACACGATGAACCGTTCCCACCAACACGATGAACCAGTTTCTCCAACACGATGAACCGTTCCCACCAACACGATGAACCAGTTCCACCAACACGATGAACCAGTTCCACCAACACGATGAACCAGTTTCACCAACACGATGAATCGTTCCCACCAACACGATGAACTGTTCCCACCAACACGATGAACCTTTCCCACCAACACGATGAACCTTTCCCACCAAAATGATGAGTCGTTCCCACCAACACGATGAACCGTTCCTACCAACACGATGAACCAGTTCCACCAACACGATGAACCGTTCCTACCAACACGATGAACCAGTTCCACCAACATGATGAACCAGTTTCACCAACACGATGAATCGTTCCCACCAACACGATGAACCGTTCCCACCAAAACGATGAATCGTTCCCACCAACACGACGAACCGTTCCCACCAAAACGATGAATCGTTCCCACCAACACGATGAACCGTTCCTACCAACACGATGAACCAGTTCCACCAACACGATGAACCAGTTCCACCAACACGATGAACCAGTTTCACCAACACAATGAATCGTTCCCACCAACACGATGAACCGTTCCCACCAACATGATGAACCGTTCCCACCAAAATGATGAGTCGTTCCCACCAACACTATGAACCAGTTCCACCAACACAATGAACCAGTTCCACCAACACGATGAACCGTTCCCACCAACACGATGAACCAGTTCCACCAACATGATGAACCAGTTTCACCAACACGATGAATCGTTCCCACCAACACGACGAACCGTTCCCACCAAAACGATGAATCGTTCCCACCAACACGATGAACCGTTCCTACCAACACGATGAATCGTTCCCACCAACACGACGAACCGTTCCCACCAAAACGATGAATCGTTCCCACCAACACGATGAACCGTTCCTACCAACACGATGAACCGTTCCCACCAACACAATGAACCAGTTCCACCAACACGATGAACCAGTTTCTCCAACACGATGAATCGTTCCCACCAACACGATGAATCGTTCCCACCAAAACGATGAATCGTTCCCACCAATACGATGAACCGTTCCCACCAACACGATGAACCGTTCCTACCAACACGATGAAACGTTCCCACTAACACGATGAACCAGTTCCACCAACACAATAAATCGTTCCACCAACACGATGAACCTTTCCCAACAGCATGTGTACCTTCTACAGACATCTGAGCGAGTCCTGCAGGATGACTGAAAACTTAGAGACGAGCTTGATGGAAAGCTGGAGTCCATCAGCAGACCTGCGGTCAGTTTCTCTGGTTCTCTGCGGCTTCACTTACCTTCACCAACAGATTCAGCATCTTCTGGCATGATGCTGAGATGGAACCTTCCTTGTTGGACTTTCGGATCAGTTTGACCGGTCCAGTGTTGTAAACCGTCTGGTTAACGAAGGCCAGCTTGTCTGTCTCCTTCAGTCTCAGCTGCTTCAACATGTCCTTGTTAATGGTCCTAAATTAAACCACAGCAGGAGCAGTTAGGAGTTAGGAAATATAAGGAGGAGTTAGGAGATGTAAGGAGGAGTTAGGAGATGTAAGGAGGAGTTAGGAGATGTACGGAGGAGTTAGGAGATGGTACCTGCGGCTGAACTTGCTCCTGATGTTTTTCAGGTTGGCCTTCTTCTTCTTGAGGCAGACGGGTGCAGTCATAGCGTCCACAGTGTCAGCGCCTGCTGAGATTTTAGCTCCACCCACCAGATTATCTCCTCCCCCAGCATTGCCACTCCTGCTGGTTTCCATAGAAGTCATGAAATCCTTCACCAGAACTTCCTCCTCAAACTCTGGCAGAAGTGTTTATGTCATTAAAACTTGGCATGTTTTCTTTGTGTGATTGTGCAAGTCAGTTCACTCACCCGGCTGGAACTCCTTCTCATCCAGAAACTCAGGCAGCGAGCACAGCATGGCCTTGTACTTTGGAAGCTGCCAGAAACTTCCCTCTCTGACTTTGACCAGAGTCAGGAGCTCCACTTTATTGCTCATGTCATGGTTGGAGATCAGATGTTTTTTGGCTCCAAGATTATCAATAACTGATTTGGTTTCAGCTAAAAACATTTTCTGCAAAGACAAAATGGGACAAAAAACATCCGTGTCAGAAGTTTTTTCACTGCAGGCTACAGCCAAGTCATACGACTCCCAAACCTGAATCTGAACCACAACCAGAACCTGAACCCAAATATGAACCCAAACCTGAACCTGAACCTCAGCCTGAACCCAAACCTGAACCTGAACCTAAATGTGAACCCAAACCTGAGTGAGTAAAATAATCCTAGGAAGAAACAAATAAGGAAAAGAATGGGGAAACTAAATGAATGAAAATACTTGGTTTTTATTAGTTTATACATTTGCTCATTTATTTCATCATTCTATTCCAGATTTATTCTTTTATGTGGCATTCCTGTCATTCCTTACTAAACCGCTAATGCATAGAGATGACCCATTATTCCCAGATTTCCTCCACAACAACTCTGAATAGAAACAGGAACATGCATTAACACATTTTCATCTCACCAGGTCTTCCCGGCTCCCTGATTGCTTTACTTTGGTCCAGCTCCAGTCAGTGGTCCAGCTCCAGTCAGTGGTCCAGCTCCAGTCAGTGGTCCAGCTCCAGTCAGTGGTCCTCCTCAGTCTCCTCTACACTGCAGCTTTAGTGGTGAGATGATGAACTGTGAAATATTTGCTGCAGCAGGAGGTTTTGTAGAGTTTCCTGGTCCTGCCCTCTCAGCCACCGATGCAGCATACCAATGAGGTCCTTCCACAACACAGGAAGTGAGGAAGTGCTGAATGTGGAAGACCAGGGGGGGTATTTACCAGCTGGATGGGAGCGCAACTGGTGGATGGTCTCAGTTTGACTGGGCTGTAAGACTGGAACCAGCTCAGATTCTCTTTGCAGAAACACATTTAACATCCCACTACTAGCAGTGGGAAAGATTTCAGTAACTAAGCAGCATTAAAACCCAGTAAAATGGTTTTCGTTCCATTTTAAGAAACAAAGTCATCATTTTAGTTGGTGACAAACACAACCTGTTTGTTTTTGTCCCGGCTGTAGAGATGAGTCACAGCCTCTTTTAACTCTACAGGGGAAAATGACACACCAACTCCAGAGAAACATGACAAACTCTTCATTTCTTTCTTTCTACCCTGGCCTCTCCGGCGCGGTGGCAGCAGGATGATGGTCTGGCTGCTGTGTTGAGTTGAACTAATTTCCTCTGCCAGGAGAGGCTTCTGGATCTGGGGCTCCCCTTAAGTCCTGGTTGTTATTCTTCATTAATATTTTAAAATATGTTGTTGCTTCTAACTGCTGGACCACAGAAACAGAATGAAAACGGTGGATAGAGGAGAAAAAATAGAAAAAAGGAGAAGAAAACAAAAGATAGAAAACGAAGCAGAAAAGCTGCAAACAGAGCGAAACAGAAATTAAACAGCTGCTGCATCTGGAAAGAAGCAGGGACATCCTGAAGGCTCCTGGAGACCAGCAGGCCATCTACAGACATCTACAGACCATCTACAGACATCTACAGACATCTACAGACCATCTACAGACATCTACAGACCATCTACAGACCATCTACAGACCATCTACAGACTATCTACAGACCATCTATAGACCATCTACAGACCATCTACAGACATCTACAGACCATCTATAGACCATCTACAGACATCTATAGACCATCTACAGACCATCTACAGACATCTACAGACATCTGCAAACCATCTACAGACCATCTGCAAACCATCTACAGACCATCTACAGACCATCTACAGACTATCTACAGACCATCTACAGACCATCTATAGACCATCTACAGACATCTACAGACCATCTACAGACCATCTACAGACCATCTATAGTCCTGTTAGAGAAAAACCTTTAAAAAACAACACGAACACACCAGCAACTAGGATGTGTGTGTGTGTGTGTGTGTGTGTGTGTGTGTGTGTGTGTGTGTGTGTGTGTGTGTGTGTGTGTGTGTGTGTGTGTGTGTGTGTGTGTACTAAGCTTTAGGAGTGAATTTTGCTAAGTGATCATGCAAATGCAACCACTTCACCTCTCACCGTTTTACCCATGCAGACATATGGAAACAGAACTTTCTTTGGACCCATTCCATCTTCACTTTGTTCAAACTTCTTTGGAAGCAGGGTTGAACCAGAAAATGAAAATGTCTTTGGGTGAGGACTTGTCTAACAGGTTTCAGGTTAGACGGACAGCATTCCCGCAGAGGCTCTGAGGAATAAAGAGCCGGAAAGTCCAGGTCCACAGAGAAAACAGGACGTAGCTGCTGAGAGGAGCAAAGATGGAGCAATCATGAAAGTGTTTAATAAGCTTTCCACATTTCTCCTCTACAGTCAGAAGATCTTCCACCTGCAGACAGACTGAATCAGTCTAGAGGAATTTCCGGGGCGATGATGTCCAGACGGACCTGCATCCTGAGTCATCATTTAGCAGCAGCTGATAGAACCATAGAACCGCATGTCCATCCAGACCAGGTTTTAGAGTCGGTTGGACAGGTGGTCCAGACTTTTTCTTTCCAGTGAATCGAGCTGAATTTTCCACGGTGCCTTCAGGAACTACAAGACATTTTAATGGTCACCATGCTGTCTGGATGGAGGCATCTTCATCCAGGAAGAGATCATTCCTATCTGGGCAGGAATGCTCCATCCCTGGATGAAGGGGGCCAGGAACAGCTGACCTGCAGGGAATGGACCAGAACCAAGACAGCAGGACTTTCCCACAGCATGTTGGACAAACTCCCTGCCAGGGTGGAGGTTCTGGTTCAGCATCCAGAACAACAACAAGATGTGAGGTAAGAAGAACGCGGACATGAAACCATGAAGGAAAACCCACACCACCCCCAGCACCCAGCACTGCTGCACCCACACCGCAAACACCACCCAGAAACAGCTGCACCCATACTGCTAACACCACCCAGAAACAGCTGCACCCACACTGCTAACACCACCCAGAAACAGCTGCACCCACACTGCTAACACCACCCAGCACTGCTGCACCCACAACGCTAACACCACCCAGAAACAGCTGCACCCACACTGCTAACACCACCCAGAAACAGCTGCACCCACATTGCTAACACCACCCAGACACAGCTGCACTCACACTGCTAACACCACCCAGCACTGCTGCACCCACGCTGCTAACACCACCCAAACACTGCTGCACCCACACCGCTAACACCACCCAGCACAGCTGCACCCACACTGCTAACACCACCCAGACACTGCTGCACCCACACCGCTAACACCACCCAGCACTGCTGCACCCACACTGCTAACACCACCCAGAAACAGCTGCACCCACACTGCTAACACCACCCAGACACTGCTGCACCCACACCGCTAACACCACCCAGCACTGCTGCACCCACACTGCTAACACCACCCAGCACTGCTGCACCCACACTGCTAACACTACCCAGAAACAGCTGCACCCACACTGCCAACACCACCCAGAAGCAGCTGCACCCACACTGCTAACACCACCCAGACACTGCTGCACCCACACCGCTAACACCACCCAGACATTGCTGCACCCACACCACCACCAGCACTGCTGCACCCACATTGCTAACACCACCCAGAAACAGCTGCACCCAGCACTGCTATACCCACACTGCTAACACCACCCAGAAACAGCTGCACCCACACTGCTAACACCACCCAGCACTGCTGCACCCACACTGCTAACACCACCCAGAAACAGCTGCACCCACACTGCCAACACCACCCAGAAACAGCTGCACCCACACTGCTAACACCACCCAGACACTGCTGCACCCACACCGCTAACACCACCCAGACATTGCTGCACCCACACCACCACCAGCACTGCTGCACCCACACCTTTGACGATTTATTTGCTCTTAAAAGCATTCATTTAATCTGTTATTGTGTTGAAGATGTTAAACTTTGGATGTCCTGAAATTCCCTAAAATTAAATGAAAGCAAACAGAAATGGTCATTTTTGGCAACGCTGTTAGTCCGGGTATTGACGCTGTTCTGGGCCTTTTACTTTTATTCGTGTAACCCTCAGCGTGAACCTTGATGGTTCCTTTAAACTGTGTAGGCAGGTGAGTGCAGTAGTCCAATCAGGCTTTTCCACCTGAGGTAGCTAGCTAAGGTGAAGTCACGCCTTCCAGCTAATGTCTTTGAACATGTGATCTGTTGCAGACTGGACTGCTGCAGCTCTCTGTATCTCTGCTTGGATCAGTCTTCTGTCCATTGTCTCCAGCTGGTCCATCGTCTCCAGCTGGTCCATCGTCTCCAGCTGGTCCATCGACTCCAGCTGGTCCACCGTCTCCAGCTGGTCCATCGTCTCCAGCTGGTCCATCGACTCCAGCTGGTCCATCATCTCCAGCTGGTCCATCGTCTCCAGCTGGTCCATCATCTCCAGCTGGTCCATCGTCTCCAGCTGGTCCATCGTCTCCAGCTGGTCCATTCTCTCCAGCTGGTCCATCATCTCCAGCTGGTCCATCGTCTCCAGCTGGTCCATTCTCTCCAGCTGGTCCATCATCTCCAGCTGGTCCATCGTCTCCAGCTGGTCCATCGACTCCAGCTGGTCCATTGACTCCAGCTGGTCCATCGTCTCCAGCTGGTCCATCGTCTCCAGCTGGTCCATCGACTCCAGCTGGTCCATCGACTCCAGCTGGTCCATTGACTCCAGCTGGTCCATCGTCTCCAGCTGGTCCATCGTTTCCAGCTGGTCCATCGACTCCAGCTGGTCCATCGTCTCCAGCTGGTCCATTCTCTCCAGCTGGTCCATCATCTCCAGCTGGTCCATCGTCTCCAGCTGGTCCATCGACTCCAGCTGGTCCATCGTCTCCAGCTGGTCCATTGTCTCCAGCTGGTCCATCGACTCCAGCTGCTCCATCGTCACCAGCTGGTCCAGAGTGCAGCAGCTGGTCTGCTGGCTGGTACCAAACAGAGAAGGCACGTAGCACTGGTTTTAGCTTCTCTACACCGGCTTCCTGTTTCTTACAGTATCCAATTCAAAATCCTGGTTTTTGTTTTTAAAGCATTAAACGGTCGAGCTCCTTCTTACCCGTCTGGTCTGCAGTTTATTCGTGATGCAGCCACATCCATGAGATCCAGCTCCAGGTGATGTTATCCATTCCAAGGACCAGGTTTAGGTTTGGAGGAGAGGTCCAGACTCTGGAACAACCTCCCTCTCAGTCTTAGATCTGCTCACTGCAACGTTTTAAATCTCTCTTGTAGAATAACTTTTATTGCTAGTTAACCTAAAGATTTTTCTTTCATTGTCTTAGTTGTCTTTAATTAGTTTTTATTGTTTTGTCAAAAGGCTTTATTTATTGCTCTGTCATTCTTCACGTCATCTTATTTTAGACGTGTTGGAGCTTGTAAAGCAGCTTGATGGAAGGCGATATTTAAAGAAACCTGACCTGACGCCGCAGCCACAGACCAGACAGTCACCCAGACCCAAAGTTCACTCTGATCTCCCAAGAGGAAGCTACCACGTTTCCAGTCACATGCTGCCAGTTCATAAGCATCTATGATTCAAACACCCACGTCTCACACACACACCATTCACACACTCCAGTCACACACTCCGGTCACACACACAGGAGTGTGTGTTGAAACGTGGCCTCTCAGATGGTCTCCAGCAGACGTTTGTTGGACTCGTGCTCTCCAGGTGATAGTAAACTTCCTTCCTGCTTCTCCAGTCCCTGCAGCGCTGTGTGCAGCTTCCGGTTCATCTGCAGATGAGAGGTACGGTAACGGAGGAGCCAGGCCCGGATCCCAGCTGCTAGCTGCTGCTTTCTTCAGCGGCTGTAGTGCCAGACTGGGAATGTACCAGAAGCTTAACACTATTTTCAGTAAAATGACCGTATACCCTAATCTGCATCCAGACTTCGGCCACGACTACTACCTTCAGTACCACATCATGACTACTACCTTCAGTACCACATCAAGACTACTACCTTCAGTACCACATCAAGACTACTACCTTCAGTACCACATCAAGACTACTACCTTCAGTACCACATCAAGACTACTACCTTCAGTACCACATCAAGACTACTATCTTCAGTACCACATCATGACTACTACCTTCAGTACCACATCAAGACTACTATCTTCAGTACCACATCAAGACTACTACCTTCAGTACCACATCAAGACTACTACCTTCAGTACCACATCATGACTACTACCTTCAGTACCACATCATGACTACTACCTTCAGTACCAAATCAAGACTACTACCTTCAGTACCACATCATGACTACTACCTTCAGTACCACATCAAGACTACTATCTTCAGTACCACATCATAACTACTACCTTCAGTACCACATCAAGACTACTACCTTCAGTACCACATCAAGACTACTACCTTCAGTACCACATCAAGACTACTACCTTCAGTACCACATCTTCAGTACCACATCATGACTACTACCTTCAGTACCAAATCAAGACTACTACCTTCAGTACCACATCATGACTACTATCTTCAGTACCACATCATGACTACTATCTTCAGTACCACATCATGACTACTACCTTCAGTACCACATCATGACTACTACCTTTGTGGTAGATTTGGTTGGATACTGCTATTTTTTTTTAAGACTCTTACAATCTTGTCAGTGTTACGTCAGCGTGGCCTACAAATAGCAGAAGGCTTATCTACAGTTATTCAGGAGCTAAAGCTAACTAGCTGCAAGATTCCTCCCTTCTCTACAGATGACTATCACAAACTTCTACAGAGGATCAACATGCTGGAAACAAAGATTCAGCAGCTCGAGGTGAATGTGGAAGTGAATGGATTGTGTGGAAATGAAACAACCTTGCCTTTAATAAAAAACAGTGGACAAGATTGTGTTAACACACAGCTAATTAGCACAAACGTAGCTGGAAAGAAAAGGGAGGACAATGTGCAAGGTATTAACTTTTCACTGATAGTCCACCCTGGAATGCTCTTGGTGCAAAGCCAAAGAGTAAATCATCTCACAGGGAAATAGGAGGACGAATAACAGGCAGAGCCCAGTTTGCTGAGATTAGCGATGCAACCGGCTGGCCTGCTCTGCCATCCAGACTAAGCACTTCCTCAACCCCTCTCATTAGCAAGACACAGTCATGGCCAGTTATCAGAAGGAACACTAACAAATCCGCTCCACAACAACTGGACATGCAATTACACAACAGGTTTGCTCCACTGCTGCAGGATTCTGGATCTACATCCAATGACCAAAAGGAAATCTCCCTACACACCGAGGTTAGATAAAAAAAAATCAGAAAGTAAAAGGCGACAAGAAAAGCAAACGGCTGGGCCTCAGACTCTGATTGTTGGTGACTTCAGTGTGAAAGACTTGAGAAATGTGTGTGGAAAACGTACAAAAGTACTGTGCTTTCCCAAGGATATGGTATCAGATGTGAGAGGCAAAATTAAGCAATTTGTGGCTGCGCACCAAAACCTCATCCTGCATGTGGGGACGAACGATGCTGTGAAACAACAATCTGAGGTGCTGAAGCAGGATTTTACTGAACTGCTGGATATGATCAGCTGTCTGATGCTTGGATATCCATCAGTGGCCTCATCCCATCAGAGGAGGAGTAGAAAGATCCAGCAGGCTGTTTAGTCTGAATACATGGCTGTCGGCTGTATGAACCACATCCAGTTCATTTATAGACAACTTCAACTTCTTCTGGAACCGCAGGAACTTTTTTAAGATGGATGGATTCTGCCTGAGCAGGTCAGAAGTGAAGCTGTTCGCCTCCAACCTGTTTTATTTTCTGAACAGAGTCTGTTCCCTCGGACAAGGACAACAGACAAGAGAGACCAAAACAATGTGATAAGACACAGCCTAGACAAAACCTCGAGAAAAATCCCCTCAGTCCCTCCTGAAGAACCCCCAAAGCTTCCAGCAAGGATCCACCCCCTTCATCTCATCATACTCCAGCCAGGTCACCCTCCCTCTCTCCATCCTCCCCACCCCTCCTGGACTTCATCTCCCACATGAAGGAACTGGTCGCTATGGCAACCAAACTGACCCAATGCCCCAGTCCCATCTTTCCATCCCAAAACATCCCACTTCATCCTTCCCCACCAGTCCCCCAGCGAGCTCTGACCCAGTCTTCCCAGCGTCCACCTCCCCTCCCTCCAGGATGGAACCAAACTCCTCATCTGTCTCCAGCCTGATAACAACCAGCATCTGATGGATCTGTGCTGGTCCAGGCTGCAGCTATGTGGGTACTCATAGTTCTCCAGGAGAAGCCGGGCCTGAAATGCAAGTAGTTTCCTTTTTCCCTGTTTTAATAGGCAACAAAAAGACTGATAAATGTTCAGTAAAGCCAGATTCACCCAATACGTTCTATACATTTATCACATCTTGTGTTCATTCCTCAAAAGCCTCAGACTGCCCAGAACAACACCTGCACAGGTAATGTTTTTAGCACACTGAAGCTAGCTTTGCTAAATGTCACATCTTTGTGCCACGTCTCCGCTAATAGGGGTCGGTTTTTCCAGCCGCTCCCGAACGCATCGCCAGTTTTCAGTTTGATTGCTGATGCTCTCCACCTGTGCCAAGCGCTATTTAAACTGGTCTGTGACATCCCTTCAGGGTCAGTTCGTCTCGGTTTATCCCTGCACGTATCCAGGCTCTGTTTCCTGTCTGTTTTGCCAGTATTACCTGTCTGCCTGCCTGCCTGTCGTCGACCCTTTATTTCTGAACCTGGACTTCTGCCTCCTCCCGCTCCCTGACTGGTAACTCTGCCTTTGAATAATTATTAGATTCCCTGGATACTGACCTCTGGATTGCTCTCTGGACTTTGCCTTTAGACCACGGACTTGGCTTTTCCGCTCCGTCAGTATTCACGGAAGCACCTACCGCAGCTTTCCATCACCCGGACTCTCTAATAACCGTCAGTACCTGTATTATCCTGCACTTTGGTTATCTGTTCAATAAAACTCCATCACCTATCCCTGGGTTCCTGATAATTTATGAGTCCAACCTCTGGGTACGTGACACTTTGGCTGAAAAAACATTTCAATCAATTATTTTTTTGCAAAGCACAAAGTTAATGTCTAGTTTTTACCAGAAAGCTGGTCAGACAGAGAAAATGATGCTTGTTCTTGTAGAAGCGACTCCTCCAGACTTCAGCTCTGTGGGTGGAGCTAGATCACATCAGAAAGGTGGAGGAGGGACTGTTTGCTTTAATGACTCCCTCCACTGCAGCAAGTATCTTAGAAAAACTTTGTCTCTCCAGATGCCCTCCCCTCTCGTGTGCTGGTCCTTGACATTTACAGGCCACCTAAACACTGAGCAGCGTTTCTGATGACGTTCTGAACTGCTGTCAGTAATCTGTCCACTCTGACGGTGTAGTTATTGTTGGTGGTTCCAACATTCATGCTGAGAACCCGGAGGACAGAGGGACCAGAGAACGGCATTCTTGATAACTTTGGTCTAACTCAGCATGTGGACCAGAGGACCCTGTCTGGATCTGGTAGTCTCTAAAGGTCTGAATGTTTCCAGGTTGTGGTGATGGATGTTGGTCTGTCTGATCATTCCTGGGTTTTCTTTGAGATGCTGTTATTGTCAACAAAAAGCCCAAACAGAGGTTATCAAGAAAAGGTACATTGGTGAAAATCCCTCTGAAATGTTTCTACCAGCTTTTTCTACATCATGTTTTTAGCAGGAACATTACAGTCCTGGTACTGCTGGATCTCAGTGCTGCATTAGACTTGGTCGACCAGAACATCTCACTAGACCGGCTGGAAAACTGGGTTGGACTTTCTGGTACTGCAGTTAACTGGTTTGAGTCCTGTTTAAAAGACAGGGACTACTTTGTGTCTATAGGTAACTATAAATCTGAGTGAACCAAAATAACCTGTGGAGTTCCCCAAGGCTCCATCCTGGAGCCACTGCTGTTCAACATCTACATGCTGCCACTCATTCACATTATGGAAACAACTAAACATGTTACCACAGTTATGCTGATGACACACACATCAACATAACCATCTCACCAGGAGACTACAGTCTGATCCAGACTCTGATCACCTGCATGGATCAGATTAAAGATCGGATGGGCCAGAACTTCCTTCAGTTACATGAAGACTAAACTGAAATAATAGTTTTTGGAGCCAAAGAAGAAAGATTAAAAGTCAGTTCTCAACTTTAAACAGCAAAGTTCAAAACTGCTAACCAAGCCAGAAACCTGGGAGTAGTCCTGGACTCAGACCTGGATTATAGCAGTTAAATTAAAACAGCTGTGAAGTCGGCCTGTTATCACTTAAAGAACATCTGGAG
Source organism: Melanotaenia boesemani (assembly GCF_017639745.1). NCBI lineage: Eukaryota > Metazoa > Chordata > Actinopteri > Atheriniformes > Melanotaeniidae > Melanotaenia > Melanotaenia boesemani. The sequence goes on from NC_055700.1 coordinate 935,048, forward strand.
GATTAAAGGACTGATGACTCAGCAGGATTTAGAAAAACTGGTCCAAACACAACACACAAACAACACCTGGGGGGCATGTCATGTCGGGTGGGGCCACTTAGGTGGCCCGGCTCCCGGCTCATTGCGGTCACTGCTCCTCAATTTTAATTGCAAACAACACACAGTATATGAACAGTCAGGAGCGGGGAGGGAGAGGGTATTGGGGACCTCTCACACCCCTGCTCCCACTGTGTGTGGCCCGAGGGCGAGCGGGGGGAGGTGGTTGCCTCAAGGGCCGGGTCCCGTGGTGGCTGTGCTGGTGGGCTGCTGGCTCTGTGGGTGCTGAGGGGGTGCTTGGGGCTCGCTGTCCTTTGGTCCACCTGGGGTGTCCTCCACGGGTCATGGTGGGTGGGTTATGTGTGACGTGACTGTGTGATGGTGAGTGTTTGTGGGTACGGCACAGGGGAGGGTGTGAGTGTGGGGTTATATGGGGTGGAGACTGAAGTAGGTGGAGGGAGGGGGGAGGAGGTTGATGGTGCCCTGGTTCCTGGGGTGTGCGGCTGGAACATCGGGGTGTGTGCTGGCCTACGCTGGGTGGTTGTCTGGGGGGGCCTGGTCCACCTAGGCATGGTGCGGGCCCTCTGCCTTTGGGGGGTGGGGCGGCCGCCTCTGGGCCATTGGGGCCCTGGGCCCCAAGACCGTGGGAGGGTTCTTGCTGGGGCTCTCCTCTGCCGCCCTTTGGGTGGGGCTGGAGTCGTCTTCGTGGTGGGGTAGCTTGGGTTGGTGCTCCGGGGCTGCTGCTGAAGGCCCGGGTCTCTGGCCCTGGTCTGCCTCTGGCCTCCGTGGAGGCGCGGTTGCATTTGCATGAGCTCACTCACCACTCTTCATCATGATCACTCAACTTCCTCATCCTCTGCATGCTGACACAGTCACTGAGGTGTCCAGTGGGTTTTTATGCTAAGCGATAATTCTTTTTTGTATTTTTCCTGTGAGTTAGTATCTGGTCGCTGTTATGTCTTTTTGATTTAGTTATTATTTAAAAACTCTTAATGACTGGCAGCTCTGTTTTTTCTGTGTGTGTGTTTCTGCTTTTGTAAAAGTTGTAGGAAATGTTCTGGTGTGTTCATGTACAGGTGTAACAGTTTGTTGTCTGGTGATGGTGTGGATTGAAGGGTCGTTTCCTCCTGTCTGTGATCTTTTTGTCTCTTTTCTTCTTTCCCTTTTGCTCTTTTTGCTATTTTCCATCTTTTTCTGTCCCCTCCGGTCAGGTCCAGCAAGATTACATAGATTCCGTGATTCAAAGTAAATAAATTAATTAATTAATCAGATTATCAAGAGGAGCCTTACCCATAGGCCTCCCCTTGGCAGAACAAATTTGTTCAGCACGATACAGCAACCAGATTATCATTTTGCTGCTATGATGCTGGACAGGACAAGTAAAAAAAAAACAAAACAAAACAAAAAGAACTGGTCCACATTTATCTTTAGTAGACTGGACTACTGTAATGCTGTCCTCACAGGTCTCCTTAAAAAGTCCATCAGACACCTGCAGTTAGACCAGAACCCTCTGCTCCAGTCCTCACTAAGACCAGGAAAGTAGATCCTAGAACTCCAGTCCTCACTAAGACCAGGAAAGTAGATCCTAGAACTCCAGTCCGCACTAAGACCAGGAAAGTAGATCCTAGAACTCCAGTCCTCACTAAGACCAGGAAAGTAGATCCTAGAACTCCAGTCCGCACTAAGACCAGGAAAGTAGATCCTAGAACTCCAGTCCTCACTAAGACCAGGAAAGTAGATCCTAGAACTCCAGTCCTCACTAAGACCAGGGAAGTAGATCCTAGACCTCCAGTCTTTACTAAGACCAGGAAGGTAGATCCTAGAACTCCAGTCCTCAGATCTTTACACTGGCCTCCTGCTGTTAGTTTACAAAGACCTGAATGGTTTAGGACCAGAATCCATTCAGAATCCTCTGGTTGGTTATGGACCAGGGTCAGGTCTACTTTCTGTTCCCAGAGTCAGAACTAAACGTGGAGAGGCAGCGTTCAGCTTTTATGCTCCTCACATGTGGAACAAACTCCCAGAAACCTGCAGGTCTGCTGACTCAGCAGTTTTACATCAGAGTTAAGACTTTTCTGTTTGCTGCCTTTTATCAGAACAGCTGTTAATTCCCCACACTGGACTTTATTTCTGTTTTATCTGTTTTATTTTAGTTCATTTAATCTGTTTTGTCCTGTGTTCATTTAATTTCTTTTCTTTCTTTCTTTCTTTCTTGCTCTTTTCATTGCTTTTCATGCTCCGCTGTGATGCTTTTAATGTTTTATGTAAAGCACTTTGAATATTCTTCTACATGAAATGTGCTATACAAATAAATTTGCCTTGCCTAGCTTTCCACCTAGCTCAGGTCCCTGCCTTTTTTCCATGCTTCCGGATTATTGCACACTGCTTCTGAGGTCTACTCCCCTGACAAGCAGCATTGGGAGATGTTGCTGGCTGATGTGTTGGTCCGTGCAACAGGCAAAGTTCTGGGAATTTGTAGAGGGTAACTTCTGCGATCAGGTTATTTGCATATCCTCTGATCTGCAGCAGTGTATTTCTATGATACACGAGTGTAGTTGGTTGTACACACATATTCCCAGAGTTGCTTTTGTAGATGTCCAAGTTGCTAGATGTCCACGCCAAGAGTAAAACAAGTAGTAAACTACAACAGAAATTAAGAACAACACAAACAAACACCAATTCTTTTCCCCGGTGTGGCCACTGCGTGTTAAAACGCCGCCATCTAGCATTTCAGAACCAGACTGGCTAGGGGGGTGGAGGAGGTCTCAGTGTAGTCCAGTCAGAGCCCAGACCTCATCCTGACTGCAAGAACCAGACCGACTGGGGGAGGAGGTCTCAGCGGGGTCCAGTCAGAGTCCAAACCCTCATCCTGACCAAGGTGCTGTGGTGTGATGGCATCCAGAAAACCGTTCCTGCACCTTCCTGTTGCAGGAGGAAGTTTTAGACTCATCTTGTCTTTACCAGTAAATCAGCAGCTTCAAGGGTTTTTGCAGAACTGTCTGAATCTGGAGGATGGGTAGTTTATCTAGAGGACAGGTGGTTTATCTGGAGGACAGGTTGTTTATCTGGGGTACAGGTAGAGGACGGGTAGTTTATCTAGAGGACAGGTGGTTTATCTAGAGGACAGGTGGTTTATCTGGAAGACAGGTAATTTATCTGGAGAACAGGAGGTTTATCTGGATGTCAGGTGGAGGACAGGAGGTTTATCTGGATGTCAGGTGGAGGACAGGAGGTTTAGTTGGAGGACAGATAGTTTATCTGAGTTATTATTTTTATCTGACTTTTTCTTTTTCTATATAATCTTTCAAAATTTTTTATATCACAGCCAGACACAGTGAATACAGGTGAGTGGTCAATGATGTCACACAGGAACAGGCCACTCGGAATTGGTTTCCACTTGAAAACATGGACGCCTACCCTCAGGTATGTGGACTTCAGTTACCATGAACACCTACTGTCAGGTATGTGGACCTCGGTAACATGGACGCCTACCTTCAGGTATGTGGACCTCAGGTAACATGAACGCCTACCTTCAGGTATGTGGATCTGAGGTAACATGGACGCCTACCTTCAGGTATGTGGATCTGAGGTAACATGGACGCCTACTCTCAGGTATGTGGACCTCAGGTAACATGGACGCCTACCTTCAGGTATGTGGATCTGAGGTAACATGGACGCCTACCTTCAGGTATGTGGATCTGAGGTAACATGGATGCCTACCCTCAGGTATGTGGACCTTAGGTAACATGGACGCCTACCTTCAGGTATGTGGACCTCGGTCACATGGACTCCTACCTTCAGGTATGTGGACCTCAGGTAACATGGACGCCTACCTTCAGGTATGTGGATCTGAGGTAACATGGACGCCTACCCTCAGGTATGTGGACCTCAGGTAACATGGACGCTTACCTTCAGGTATGTGGACCTCGGTAACATGGACGCCTACCTTCAGGTATGTGGACCTCAGGTAACATGGACGCCTACCCTCAGGTATGTGGACCTCAGGTAACATGGACGCCTACCTTCAGGTATGTGGACCTCGGTAACATGGACGCCTACCTTCAGGTATGTGGACCTCGGTCACATGGACTCCTACCCTCAGGTATGTGGACCTCAGGTAACATGGACGCCTACCTTCAGGTATGTGGACCTCGGTAACATGGACGCCTACCTAAAGGTATGTGGACCTCAGGTAACATGGACGCCTACCTTCAGGTATGTGGATCTGAGGTAACATGGACGCCTACCTTCAGGTATGTGGACCTCGGTAACATGGACGCCTACCTTCAGGTATGTGGACCTCAGGTAACATGGACGCCTACCCTCAGGTATGTGGACCTCAGGTAACATGGACGCCTACCCTCAGGTATGTGGACCTCAGTTAACATGGACGCCTACCTTCAGGTATGTGGACCTCGGTAACATGGACGCCTACCTTCAGGTATGTGGACCTCAGGTAACATGGACGCCTACCCTCAGGTATGTGGACCTCAGGTAACATGGACGCCTACCTTCAGGTATGTGGACCTCGGTAACATGGACGCCTACCTTCAGGTATGTGGAGCTGAGGTAACATGGACGCCTACCTTCAGGTATGTGGACCTCGGTAACATGGACGCCTACCTTCAGGTATGTGGACCTCAGGTAACATGGACGCCTACCCTCAGGTATGTGGACCTCGGTAACATGGACGCCTACCTTCAGGTATGTGGACCTCAGGTAACATGGACGCCTACCTTCAGGTATGTGGATCTGAGGTAACATGGACGCCTACCTTCAGGTATGTGGACCTCAGGTAACATGGACGCCTACCTTCAGGTATGTGGACCTCGGTAACATGGACGCCTACCTTCAGGTATGTGGATCTGAGGTAACATGGACGCCTACCCTCAGGTATGTGGACCTCAGGTAACATGGACGCCTACCTTCAGGTATGTGGACCTCGGTAACATGGACGCCTACCTTCAGGTATGTGGATCTGAGGTAACATGGACGCCTACCTTCAGGTATGTGGACCTCGGTAACATGGACGCCTACCTTCAGGTATGTGGACCTCAGGTAACATGGACGCCTACCCTCAGGTATGTGGACCTCAGGTAACATGGACGCCTACCCTCAGGTATGTGGACCTCAGGTAACATGGACGCCTACCTTCAGGTATGTGGACCTCGGTAACATGGACGCCTACCTTCAGGTATGTGGACCTCAGGTAACATGGACGCCTACCCTCAGGTATGTGGACCTCAGGTAACATGGACGCCTACCTTCAGGTATGTGGACCTCGGTAACATGGACGCCTACCTTCAGGTATGTGGATCTGAGGTAACATGGACGCCTACCTTCAGGTATGTGGACCTCGGTAACATGGACGCCTACCTTCAGGTATGTGGATCTGAGGTAACATGGACGCCTACCTTCAGGTATGTGGATCTGAGGTAACATGGATGCCTACCTTCAGGTATGTGGACCTCGGTAACATGGACGCCTACCTTCAGGTATGTGGATCTGAGGTAACATGGACGCCTACCTTCAGGTATGTGGATCTGAGGTAACATGGTGCCCTATCTGGCAGTAACATGCCAATTGTTAATGAAAGCAGCAAACTTGCAACCACTGTCCTTGGAGTCTCCACAGTGTCCTGTGTCATACACAGCTGAGCAGGACATGGTCTGGGAGGGCTGACTGAGACACGGTCGGGAAGGGCCAACCGAAAGCCGACCGAGACACGGTCCAGGAGCGCTGACCAAGACATGGTTGGGGAGGGCCTTCAGCTTCTTCCTGCCTTCAATGAAGCAACTGTTGCCATCTGAGAAGAAAGTTTTTGCTTCAAAAATAATTCCACTGGTCCGACTGGTTCATAACAAGATGAAGGACAGAGGTGAAAGATTAACCAGTCCTTTCTGTCCCTCTCTCTCCCCTCCCTCTTCTCTCTACTTTCTTTTCTCTCTCTCTCTCTCTGTCCCCTCCGGTCGAGTCCAGCATTAAGAGTCTGATTTAATAAAGTTTTTCATCAAGATGGACTTTATACATGTAGTATAAATCCCTGCTTGATAGAGTAAAATTGCCCAGCACCAGACAGCAGCCAGACAATCATTCTGTTTGCAACGATGCTGGACAAGACAGGTTAAAAAAAAAAAAAAAAAAAAAAAAAAAAAAAGATTAACCAGTCCAGCTGCCTCTCAGTTAGACATCAATCTTCAGAGGAACTTGAGAGAACAATGTGGGCGGAGCCTGGAAGGATCCTTGTGGTGTCAACTCTTCTGGATCCACGGTTCAAAGTTCTGAATTTGCTGTGAACACTTTGACATTTGAGTGTTTGGCTGTCATTCCAGCAACTTCTTAGCCAAGTGGTTCTGTCCCATCAACATCAGCTACCACAGCACAACAGGCCAGTGGACATAAAAAAGAGCCTCCGGGACATTTCTGACAGCAGGGTTGAAGACAGAGTTACTGCTGACGTTTGAAGTTCAGCACTATCTCTCAGCTCCACATCTTCCAAAAGGAGATGATCCTCTAGATTACTGGACTTAACGTACTACCATATTCCCTCGTCTATTTCAGTTGGCCAAGACATTTCACCCAGCCACATCAGTCCCTTATGAGAGAATATTCTCCAAAGCAGGAGAGATGTTAAACAAAACCCTCTCGACTCAAGTACAGGTAAGCAGAATGTCTTAATAAAAATACTTAAATGTACAGAAGCCCCCCCATACACATTCCGACTAGTTAAAATAATACATCCTTACATACAGATCTGACTATAAACCAACACAAGACACATGAAAACATTTCACATTATTGAGCTCGATATTTTGAAATCATATTTTTTTGGCCCCAGATGTCACCATGGTTACAGGTTCCGACCATTCCAAAAGATCAATTCTTTCTCCGGAAAGAACGCAGAGTAAGGCCAGGCTTACACCAAACGATTCTCACGGTCGCAGACTAAAAACAGAAGTCTTCAGGAAATTTTAGGAGTTTTGCTGGAGTCACAGCGTTCCCGTCATCTCGGTCATTAGGTGTGAGCTGGTAATCTGGCTGTTTAACGTCAATCTTTCTCCAGTCTTGGATCTGCGACAATTTCTAACATGTTAGATATTATTGCAAGTCGCAGTGACGAAACACGATCAACAACCAATAGATGAGCTCTGACAAAAACAGAAACCTGATAGATAGTAAACAGTAAATGGATGAGAAAGAGCCGATGACGAAACGTAGGTGGACTGTACAAAAAGAGGAGCGGATGGTGGAACTGTGGGCAGATCAGCCCTGCCTATTTTATATAAACTGTCCAATATATCACAACAGAGTGGAGAAGGAAAAAAAATAGACTGAGATCGCAGAAGCCCTTCAAATGCCCGGTAAGTGCGCTAGTTATGCTAACAAGCTAATAGCATTACCTTTATGGTGAATGGCTATCCATGCTAGTTACCTCTTGTGTGCTAGTGACGTTATTAAGATAAGGGAGTGAGCAAACTCTGTACACGGAAAAATGTGCTAATGCAATCCAATTTATTTTTTAGTTGCTGAGGTAAAAACAAGAAAATCTTTCTCTGAGGACACAGTGTAGCCGTCTCCTACGACCTCAACAAAGTGGAAGGGAGGAAAAACCCCTCACTTTGAAACAGAAGTGGATCCTGAGAACAATGGACTTTCTCAAACCATTTGTGACCCCCCGCAACACTGAGACCAGCCTTGTTGTGAGTATGGACTATGCTCTATTGCATGTATCTTTTTTGTATTTTGTATATTATGTTCCCTTGAACGTTCTCTGTCAAACATTGAAGTGAATGTAGTGTATGAAAGGCCTTCTATTGGTAAGATTAGACCTCTTGTTTCAGTCCAAAAAGTCATATATGGATATTGCTTCATAACCCCCTTACTGGATATGGATGCTCTACACTTACCAGCACTGTATATTAAATCCAAAATCTTGGATTAAGTCTGTACATCAATAATGAAGTTAATTTATGTATAGAGAAGGTTTGTGTATATGATCATTAAACTTTAGCTAATGTTAGAGTTACCAATTGCTTTTAGAATTACCACTTTTAAATAACAAATACATGTGTACAATCTTTTATCCAACAGATAGAAGACAGTGAGACACACAAAATTCCCCCTTCACCGAACAGATCTGGAACTTCCTCCAATAGTAGCAGATTTTATGGACCTCTGTACCCCCAAATTACTTTCAAAACTATACAGATTAATGTTAAAAATAGATGACTAAAATTCCCTACCTACTTCAAAATGGGAGATAGATTTATCCATCAATCCTAGTCAACCATTTTGGTTACAAATATGTCTTAATGCCTTTAATATGACAGACAGCCCAAATTTACAACTCATACAATACAAAGTCCTCCATAGAACGCATTATACAGGACAAAGGATGTTCAAGATGGGTCTTAATCACTCCGATATCTGCACACAGTGCACAGGTAACACAGCAGATGATTACTTACACGCTTTATGGCTTTGTGCACCTGTCCAGAAGTTCTGGAATAAGGTCTGTGAGGATTTATCAACATGGGTTAGATGTAACATTCCTGCATGTCCAAAATTTTGTTTACTGGGTGACCTAAGTGACATTAATATAGACACTAACAATGCACATATGGTCCTCACGGCCTTATGTATCGCAAAGAAAACTATTCTAGTGAACTGGAAGTCTAAAAACAATCTAAATATTAACCAGTACAGAAATCTCCTGTTGGATCACATCAGTCTAGAGTCTGTATCGGCATCCATTAAACACCAATCAGTTAACTCTCAGTCTTCCTGGACCCCGCTGATTAGTCACATCACGTAGTGGGAAGGGGTGCTGGGGTCTAGTCGTTCTGTGGGGGTCAGGGGTGGGGCTGGCTGGGGGGCCTTGGGGGTCCATCGGCCCTGGCCGTTTCTCTGGGTCGGTGGTCGGAGGGGCCATTGAGTAGGGGACGGTGTGGCTGACTGGCTCCGGGGCCTTGGGGGCCTGGGGGCCTGGGGGCTGGTGCTCACTGGGGGCGGGCCGGGGGGCAACTGGGGGTCCGGGGCGGTTGGGGGGCTGGCCTGGGGCTGGGCGGCCGGGTTGCTGGGGTGGGGGCCGGGCGGGGGGCGAGTGCCCCGGGGTCTGGGGGCTGCCTCCCTCCGGCTCGGTGGGCCCTTCCTGGGCCTCGGGGGGGCTTGGTCGCCCTGGGCATGCCATCGGGGTCGGGCTGATCCGATGCCGGGCAGGTACCCTTGGGATTACAATGTGTCCGTTGGGTCTAAGGGAGGGGTAGGGGGTAGGGGGAAGGGGGGCGGCGGGAGTCCTGGTGGGCAGTGGGGATGGAGTCTGCTCTCCTTCTCGCTTTCTCCCCTCCCGCCGGGGGCTCCTTCGGGGAGGATGGGGGCGCTGTGCCTTGGACCCGACCAGGATGCGTGTGTGCGGCCTGGGGCTCTCTGGTCCCCTGGTGTGGTGGCGTGGGCTGCCGGGGGTGGGTGGGTGTCCGGGGCGCTCATGCGCTGGGCTCTTGGCGGGGCCGGGCCTCTGCCCCTCTTCCCTCGGGTGGTCTTGGGGGGGTGGGGGCGCCTACAGCGGCCAGCTGGGGAGTTTGCTGCCTGGGACGGGGATCTGTCTCCCAGTTGTGCCCCTCCTCGGGCCCGGCTGGGACGGGGATCTCCCTCCCAGTTGTGCCCCTCCTCGAGCCCCTCTCCTCCCCCCCACCCCACATCACACACACTACACATAGGGCACTGTGGGGCGGGTGGAGGCGGTGGGTTTGGCTGGGGGGTCCCCATTGCGGGATCCCCCGGTGGACCCCTGTGACTGCCCGCCCCACTAGATTTTAATCACAACCTAGACATCAATATACATTTAGGGCCTCGGGAGGATGGGCACATGGGCTGTGGGTGGGTGGAAAGGAGCCACCAAGGTGGCCCTTCCTTCATCCCCTCCCTTTGTGACCTCTCTCCCCCCGATTTTATTTACATGTTAGACACTACCACATTTAACAGTACTGCACTACACACATAAGACACACTCACACACACTGAGGGAGTCCTGAGGGGGTCCTGCTCGCCATCGCCCTGGGCTGCCGGTGCCCCTGCCCCGTCGCGCCGGGGGTTCCGGTCTGGGGACCCCTCTGCTCTGGTCCAGGTGGGCCGCTGCTCTGTCTGCTTTGGCTGTCCCGGGCTTGGTACTCTGTGGATCTGCTTGGCCTTTGGGGCCTCGGGCTCCCCCCGTCCCCCGCTGATGCTTCGGGGTGCGGCGCGATCGCGGCCCCCTTGCGGGTACACATTTCCTCCCTGTTGCATGGCCACACATGCATATTAACACGTGCATGCTCACAAACGTGCTCGTCTCTCCATCCGCTTCTCACTAGATGTAGCTGATGTTTGTGTGTTGGTACGTTCATCTGCAGGTACGTTTGATGACTATTGTAATTTTTTATATTATCATCATTCTATCTTTCTTTCGGTATCATGTAGTACTGTGGTAGTTTATGTTGTTGTTTTTTTTTTTGTGATATGTTCTGGGCAGCATAGACCACTGTTATTTCCACATTTAATCCTGTCCTTTTCTCCCTTTTTTTTTTTCTCTCTCTCTCTCTTCCTCTATCTTCCTGTCAGGTTCGGCACTGACATATAAGACTAAAGAAAATAAGATTACAATAAAAATAATAAAAATATCAAGGGCAGCCATGTATATAACATGTCTCCCTTGGTAGAGCAAATCTGTCAAGCAAAATATGGCACACAGACCACCGTTCTGTATGTTAGGATGCTGGACAGGATAGGGTAAAGAAAAAAAAAAAAAAAAAAAAAAAAGAAGACAGTGAGACAGACACACAGGGGACAGTGGCTGATGAGGCGGTGTCCTCCCTTGTTGAGGCTTCTACCCTGGACAAGGACATTGTAGAGTCTGTGCTCAGGCCTTGTACACTAGGTTCATCAAGGTCCTCAAGCCCATCCCCATCAGAGCCCAGCATCCACCAGCCATTGAACAAAAAGGCAAGACGTGTCAGTGAGAATGACATTGAGCTACAGAAGCTTGAGTTACTAAAAGAAATGTCCAAAACTGTCAGATGTGGTTTCAGCACAGAAAGAGATGGCAAAATAGAAGACGAGTCAGGCTTTGGACGGCAGGTAGCAGTTGAGGTCAGTCACATCAAAGATGTAACTCTAAAAACACGAGGAAAAAAAAAGTCATGACTATACTGTATGAATTTCAGGAAGCAGATCCTGACAGGCAGGGCTCAATGCAGGCCACACTCTCATGATCGCCTTAACTTTTGGCCACAGCAAACACCATCGCAATACATGACACAAGGTGTGCAACATAGTCAAGTCCAGCCTCAAAATTGGCCTCAGACATTTCCACCACCACCACCACCACCAGCACACATACAGTGTACCTCAGGGGCAACCAAGTTCCATCCATCTCCCTGGAGACGGGGAAGATAATTAAATACATGTGTTTTTCATATATAGATTGTTTACATGTTACAGTTGAGGTACTGTTTTTGGATTTCATTTGTTCTATAATGTAAATTACATGATGCATATGTTTAAATAGTGATGATAGTCAGACACTTGCATAATTGAAACACAATGTTCAACTGGAATATATTTTTTGCCCTTTAACTCAGCTCATGCAGCTGATTCAGCTGGTATTTTCAGTTTTTTTGTTCTTGCTGGAAATGACATTGTACTGTGAATGTCGCTTTTGTTTTTCTGGGAAGTTATATTTTGAAAGATTGTAAACCTTGTTTGCACAGTTCTGCGCCAATGTGGAAGTGCCTTGTTATGCTAAGGATAAACAACAAATAAACAGATTTCCCATCAGTATTTGCTTTTTATTTATTAACTTATCTGTCCCACAAAAGAGTCACAACACTGAGTACAACAGAGGTTTTCTCTTATTTTAAATGAAAAAGGTAAACTTGAGCACTAACATTTCCAGTATTTCCATACTACTGAGGGTTGTGTCATTATGAGAACACAGTTACAAAACATATCTTTTCATTGACATATGTCATATTGAAGCACACATTAAATGTGGTCCTCCTGCCATGGAACGTGGCCTTCTGGTGAGTTGAAGTACTCCTTCATCACGTTCCTCAGGTCTTTAGCCTTTTGTTTTGGATTATGTAATGTGTTGCTTGTTAGATCACGGAACACCCCCTGGCCTTCTTGCCTCCAGGATCCAGGGATGAAGTCATGGTCATCTGTCTCTCGGTCTGTCAAGGTTGGTGGCAGATAGGGCTCTGATCCGCATGCACTCAAGAAATTGTGAATCACACATGAGGCAAGTGTAATTTTGATGACCTTGTCAGGATCTAGACAAATGGTTGTTCTGACCCGGAGCTTGTTGGCAAGAATGCCAAATGCGTTTTCCACAACCCCCCTAGCTCTAGACAACCTGTAGTTATAGATTCTCTGGTCATGGTCCAGCTGTCGGTGTGAAAATGGCTTCTGCAGGTCAGTGCGTAGGGGGAATGCATCATCTCCAACAAGCATGTACGGCATGGTGTTGGTGTTAGGTAGGGGTTCTGGTGGGGGTACATTGAGAAGGCCTGCTTCCATTGCTCTGCGGAGATCCGAGTGGGCAAACAAACCACCATCTGACAGTCTGCCCTGGGCCCCTACACTCATATACACAAATTTATAATGTGCATCCACAACTGCCATTAGTACCACTGAAAATCGGCCTTTGTAATTGTGCTGAATGTGCGGAATGTGCTGCCTGAATGACCAGGAGGCTGTATATAGATGTGTTTGCCATCCAGTGCACCCAAGCAATTTGGGTACTGCCATTTCTCAAAGAAGTCAGCAGCAATAGCTCTCCAGGTAGCCTCTGATGTTGGTGTCTACAAAGCAATGGCAAATAAACATATCCAGTACGCTGCAATTAGTGATAATGCTTATTTTACATATGGGCACAGCCCAGAGAAAAATTAAAGATGTTCTAGTAAGTTTGTGTTTCACCTTGAGGTAATCCTCCTTCATGACCTTATACAGAGCCTCACACGTCGAGAGGACGATCTGTGAGACTGTTGTGCTTCCCATGCGGTATTGGAACCCAAGGGATTTAAAGGTTTCACCTTGAATGGAAACAGTCTAAATTAAATAACATGTCACTTTGCATTGCTTCCTGATGTTGCTCATTTAGCCATATACCAGGAAGACTGTCATTACATGTACATTGTACATTTCTTTCATTTCACTGTTACGCCAATCTGAGGTTGGCTGGAGAGCAAAAATCAGTGATTTCTCTGGAATCTATGAGATTTTGGGGGGCTGAGGTAAAAACACGAAAGTGTTTCCTTTCTGCAACAGCAGTTGTGCTAACCTGTGGCCAAAAATCTCAGTGTCACAGACAGTCGCTCCCTTGCACTGATCGCCATCCGAAAATGGGTGTTTTGCTTAGTTATTAGTGGTTGTACTTATTCTAATACAAAGTCGAAGTCCTGGGATGTCATGCAGAGCAATTCCTTAAATCCAGTTCTGTCATTAGCCTGGTTAATAGAGGGTTTATCCATTTTGTACACCTTTGCCAGGACAATGGAATTCAGATATTATATGAATGTTATAATCAGCATGAAAGGTCTACAGAGACATTGTCATGAAGGATGAGTGGACTATATGATTTGTTTAATCTCTTACATTGTAGACAGGAAATTATGCAGACTACACTGTACACATTAACAACTGGCATATACTGCCCATCACCTCATTTGATAGTACATGAGTTGATATGCAATTTCATAATAAGACTGTTTTCTAGCACTGTCACACCAATGAATAATAATTTATTTCAACTGGTTGTTTCAAATGGCAAGATTTAGTTAGCAGTCATAACTCACCTCCAGTTCCTTTTGAAAGACCTTGCTGTCCCCGTCCATGTAACCAGGGCCGTGCCCACATTCTGCGGCATCTTTTCCTTTCCTTTTTGTTGGATTTTTCAGCACAAACTAATGTACACACTAGAGCAGCTGTAGCCAAAATCTGCTTCTCCTCCATTGTGCATTTCTACTACAATGGGGAAAGAGTTGCATGCTGGGAAAAGGTGCTAAGATAATCTAGTTGCAGTCTTGTAATTTGTGACCCTATAGATTCACAGTCTTTGTCAAATCTCAGTCTGAGACTTAAGACTCTAAACATTGGTCTTTAGATGTGAGCTGGTAGTCTTTCAGAGTCTTGTGCAAATCTTTTAAAAGTCTTCTGGTGTAAACCCAGCCTAACTCGCTGAGATCAGCAGCTTGAACCACACCCAGGAGAAAGCCTGGGTCTGAGGACAGAGCGGCCTGATCACAGAGGCTGCCGTTAGTGCCCAGGTCTCCCGGCCCAGGTGTTGGCAGCAGCCAATCAGTAGATGACACACGCCCTGGGACAGCCAACCAAACTAGGACCTGTACTCTCTCAAAGATCCTATATAAGGGAAAGATGACTCACCCAGACACAAAACAGCAGACACCAGAAAACAGGGCTATTGGTGTAACAAGGATCTGTAACGTCCACAGCAGTGAGAACAAAGGATGTGTCTCAAAAAACCATGCTGGGCTCTGCAGTGTCACAGTGGCTCATAATTATGAGATACTGTCAACATCGCAGTCCAGGCCCCAGACTACTGACCTCCATAGTCTCCAGAAGTTCTGGACAAATCATCCATCTTTAAAATCTGTTCTCCTCTAAGAACCTGCAGCAGGAGGAAGCTTTCTGCTCTCTGATTGGACAGCTTGATTTCTCAACAGCCAATCTGACAGAGGAGGATCAGACCATCTAGTTTTTCTAAATCCTGCTGAGTCATCAGTCCTTTAATCCTCCAGATGTTCTTTAAGTGATAACAGGCCGACTTCACAGCTGTCTTAATATAACTGCTAAAATCCAGGTCTGAGTCCAGGTCTGAGTCCAGGACTACTCCCAGGTCTGGGTCCAGGACTGTTCCCAGGTTTCTGGCTTGGTTGGTAGTTTTGAACTTTGCTGCTAAAGATGCAGAGACTTATCTGTCCTCATTTCCTGCTGATTCCTCCCACATCTCTTTCTGTCTGACTCTGTCCAACGAAAGGACAGCAAATGGTCTGAATGCTGTAAGAAACCGAGCAAACAGGATCTGGCTTCACATCAGGACCAAGCAGAAATTATACTGCTGGTTTGTTTCCCTCTAACTGTGATGGAAACATAGCTGCCGTGTCGTGAGGTTCACTGAGTGCGTCGGTAACTTTGGTTTATGTTCCAGTGGCACGTCCATCTCTTCCTTCAGATATCTGCAATGAAATGAAAATTTCAGCTCTGCAGAAATGATGAATTTATCTTTTATAACAGCAAACTGGCATTTATCATATGGAAAAGAGACAAAAACTCCAACAAAGCCTCCAAGTTAGAGAGCTGGATAAAAGCAAAGTCCACCAGAGTTCTAGTCGCTCCAAACATGACGGGTGCTGGTTCACCGAAAGATCTACTTTCCGCTAGAGAATCATCCAGAAGTTCAGCAAACAGTTCTCAGAGTGGAGGTTTGGTCCTACAGCATCTATAGAGTGCTGGGAACAGATTCAGGGAAATCTCAGACTGGAAAGAACGAGATTAGAAACCACGAAACACAGAAACACCTTGATCAATGCAGGTCCCTACAGACCAGTACAGGTCCCTACAGACCAGTACAGGTCCCTACAGACCAGTACAGGTCCCTACAGACCAGTACAGGTCCCTACAGACCAATACAGGTCCCTACAGATCGATACAGGTCCCTACAGATCGATATAGGTTCCTACAGACCAGTACAGGTCCCTACAGACCAATACAGGTCCCTACAGACCAGTACAGGTCCCTACAGACCAATACAGGTCCCTACAGACCAATACAGGTCCCTACAGATCGATATAGGTTCCTACAGACCAGTACAGGTCCCTACAGACCAATACAGGTCCCTACAGACCAATACAGGTCCCTACAGACCGATACAGGTCCCTACAGATCGATATAGGTCCCTACAGACCAATACAGGTCCCTACAGGTCGATATAGGTCCCTACAGATCGATACAGGTCCCTACAGACCAATACAGGTCCCTACAGACCAGTACAGGTCCCTACAGACCGATACAGGTCCCTACAGACCAGTACAGGTCCCTACAGACCGATACAGGTCCCTACAGATCGATATAGGTCCCTACAGACCAATACAGGTCCCTACAGACCAATACAGGTCCATAAAGATGGACTGCTCCTGGCCTGTCATGGGGGGTCTTGAGCAGAACAGGGGTACTGATCCCGTACCATCAGAACCCTGATCCCTGGTTTCGTATCAGGCCTCCACATCTGCATAAGCAGATCTTTTCTTCCTGTTTTAATTCAGCCTGAAGCGATGCAGAAGAAGGAAACCTTCAGTCTGGACCCGGCAGAGATGCTCAGTTTTCAGAGGCTGCGCTGTGCAGGAGAAGGAGCTGGAATCAGGATGAAGAGGTGGAGGAAGACGTCACCATGATGTCACCCTCCATTAACCTTCTGATCCTCCTTAATGTGCTGTGACTGCTCTGATCGTATCTGGAGCACATAATAAATGTTGGAAAGCGGAAGATTTGGTTTTAATAAAATACTTCATCTGATGATCGTCCCATCAGGGCAGCGGCTGGGAGCTGGCGCCGAGCTCTCATCTCCTGTTTGTGATGGAAACAAAGCAGCCCTCCGCCACCAAGCTCATCCTCCCCCCGTGATTACCGCGCTGGTAATCGCTTTCATAAAGCTGCCTCAGCGCAGGGAAACAAAGATCCTGCCCAACCGTTGCATGACTCAGAGGCTGACTGAAAACAATCCTCCCACTCGTCCTCTGCACTGATCTGCTCCCTCTGAGTCCTGCTTCTCTGGCTGGGAGATGGTCCCTTTCCATCCACATCTACACTTCAACGTCTCTGCTGGGCCTCGTATTGTATAAGCACATGAGTCACGTCCCTGATGCAGCCGGGTGGAGTGGTCCTCCAGGAGAGGACGGCGACCAGGAGGCTCTTCTCTCATTCTTATGCAGAGATGTGAAAATAGTGCTGCAGTGTGTGGCTGTACGGACATTGTGTCTGCTCCTCGCTCCGTCTGCAGGTTCTCAGATGCTTCCAGACTTTAGTGGAGTGTAAATAAACAGGGGCGAGATCAGGACCAGAGCCAGTCCAGTTCTGAGGAGCAGCTTCATTCTTCATTCCAGTCTGAACTGTGGACAGTACAGAAGCTCACTGTCGTCTTCAGAGGCCATTCTCCAGGATCACTGAAGGACTTTCCAGGAACAGTTCTCCAGGATCACTGAAGGAATTTTCCAGGAGAGGTTCTCCAGGATCACTGAAGGACTTTCCAGGAGCAGTTCTCCAGGATCACTGAAGGAATTTTCCAGGAACAGTTCTCCAGGATCACTGAAGGACTTTCCAGGAACAGATCTCCAGGATCACTGAAGGAATTTTCCAGGAGAGGTTCTCCAGGATCACTGAAGGACTTTCCAGGAGCAGTTCTCCAGGATCACTGAAGGACTTTCCAGGAACAGATCTCCAGGATCACTGAATGACTTTCCAGGAACAGATCTCCAGGATCACTGAAGGAATCTTTCAGGAGCAGTTCTCCAGGATCACTGAAGGACTTTCCAGGAACAGTTCTCCAGGATCACTGAAGGACTTTCCAGGAACAGATCTCCAGGATCACTGAATGACTTTCCAGGAACAGATCTCCAGGATCACTGAAGGAATCTTTCAGGAGCAGTTCTCCAGGATCACTGAAGGACTTTCCAGGAACAGATCTCCAGGATCACTGAATGACTTTCCAGGAACAGATCTCCAGGATCACTGAATGACTTTCCAGGAACAGTTCTCCAGGATCACTGAATGACTTTCCAGGAACAGATCTCCAGGATCACTGAATGACTTTCCAGGAACAGATCTCCAGGATCACTGAATGACTTTCCAGGAACAGTTCTCCAGGATCACTGAATGACTTTCCAGGAACAGATCTTCAGGATCACTAAATGACTTTCCAGGAACAGATCTCCAGGATCACTGAATGACTTTCCAGGAACAGTTCTCCAGGATCACTGAATGACTTTCCAGGAACAGATCTCCAGGATCACTGAATGACTTTCCAGGAACAGATCTCCAGGATCACTGAATGACTTTCCAGGAACAGATCTCCAGGATCACTGAAGGACTTTCCAGGAACAGTTCTCCAGGATCACTGAATGACTTTCCAGGAACAGATCTCCAGGATCACTGAATGACTTTCCAGGATCAGTTCTCCAGGATCGCTGAATGACTTTCCAGGAACAGATCTCTAGGATCACTGAAGGACTTTCCAGGAACAGTTCTCCAGGATCACTGAAGGAATTTTCCAGGAGAGGTTCTCCAGGATCACTGAAGGACTTTCCAGGAGCAATTCTCCAGGATCACTGAAGGACTTTCCAGGAACAGTTCTCCAGGATCACTGAAGGAATTTTCCAGGAACAGTTCTACAGGATCACTGAAGGACTTTCCAGGAACAGATCTCCAGGATCACTGAAGGACTTTCCAGGAACAGATCTCCAGGATCACTGAATGACTTTCCAGGAACAGTTCACCCACCAGTGAAAAGTTGTTAGCTGCCTTTTGGGTGGCGCTAAATGCTCAAGCATGGGCAGCAGCCCTATGGTTAAGGATCAGGATCTACCAGAACGTACGTTATTCATCCCAGACGGGAAATTTTAGTGTTAACAGCAGCAGAAATGTAGGAGAAAAAAAAAAGAGTTAAAATAAACTGTAAGATGCAAAAATACAAGACGTGAAAGAAAACAGATTTATACTTACATAAGTGTAAAAACTATATATTGCTTACGTATATATACATACTGTATATACATATATATATATATATATATATATATATAGAATAGAAATACTTTATTAATCCCTTTGGAGAGTCCTCAGGGAAATTTGGGTACCAGCAGCAATACAACACCAACAGTAAAGCAGGACAAGCACAAGACACAATATATACAAGTACAAAGCAAAATAGAAGCAACAAGGTGCAAGAAAAGCACAAATAGAATGCAATAAATAACAATAAGATAAGATAAATAAAACAATATAAACAAGCATTGCACACAGCAGAGGTGGTACAGATTCCCAGTTCACTATTGCACGTATAAGTTATAGCAACTGTTTGTATGGGTTATTGTGCATGTGTTGTCAGACGGACTGCACATATATATATATATATATATATATATATATATATATATATATATATATAAATGTAGATATAAATACTATTTACAATATACAATAAACAAATCTGACAGAGGAGTTGGTATCCAGAGCAGGAAGCCTCTCAGCTGGCGGAGCCGGACGAGCCTCCTAGAGAAGGAGCTCCGCGTGGTGGACAGGGTGGTCTGGTTCTCCATGACAGATAACAGTCAACATTAACACAATCAACACACGTAAACGTGGGAAATCTGTCTGCAACACGTAAGCTAACTGATGAATTGTTTAGCTAACAGCTAACATATCAGAGCAAGGTTCTGCTGTTAGAGGCCGGAAGAAATCTTCCTCATCATCCTCATCCTAGTGTAACAGGAACGTTAAGTGGTCTTTACTTCATGCAGAGACCATCACAGGGATCTTAATGTCATTAAACTGATGTGACAAAGACACACACACCGGCTCTCAAACATGTCCGCATAGTATGGCACTTCATGTCCTTTTAGCAGCTAATTTAGATGTGATTGATCTCTGAAGGTGTGTGTGTGTGTGCGTGTGTGTGCGTGTGTGTGTGTGTGTGTGTGTGTGCGTGTGTGCGTGTGTGCGTGTGTGTGTGTGTGTGTGTAGGGGGGATTCATCTCACAATAATCTCTCTCCAGGGGGAAGATAGATATGGATCTAACTTTCTCATGACATCAATCTCAATTGGAGGAGTTGAAGATCAGAGTGAGACAAGCCTTCCATCCAGGAAGAGGTGACGACTTCTACACCACATTCCCTCAAAGAAAAACCCAGAAAACACCATGAGGTAGGAAGTTTTTCTTAAAAATTGACCTAATAACTATCTTGCAGGAAAATTAAGTTTCCTTTGATCATATATTCAGTTCTGAAAAAGCTGTTAATGGTATAAAAAGTCACTAACAGATGCATTTATTTACCCTGTTCCGGATTCCCTCCATCCTGGTTTGGCTTCCCTCCATCCTGGTCTGGTTTCCCTCCATACTGGTCCGGTTTGCTTCCATCATGTTCCGGCTTACCTCCATCCTGGTCCAATTTTCCTCCATTCTGGGAGGTTTCCTTCCATCTTGGTCCAGTTTCCCTCCATCTAGTCTGGTTTCCCTCCATCCTAGTCCAATTTTCCTCCATTCTGGGAGGTTTCCTTCCATCTTGGTCCAGTTTCCCTCCATCCTAGTCTGGTTTCCCTTCATCCTGGTAGGTTTCCTCCCATCTTGATCTGGCTTACCTCCATCCTGGTCTGGTTTCCTTCCATCCTGGCCTGGTTTTCCTCAGTCCTTGTCTGGTTTCCCTCCAGCTTGGTCCAGTTTCCCTCCATCCTGGTCCAGTTTCCTTCTATCCTAGTCTGGTTTCCCTCCATCCTCACCATCAGACAGCATTGTTTCTCCTGGATCCAGGAGTCCTGGTACACCTGAAGCAGATCCTGGAACTGGTGTCTGTTCTGGATCCTGCAGTTTTTCTTGCTTTTAATCCTGAGAGAAACAGAGAGGTGACACTCCGAATGGAACATCACGTGTCCTCATTAATGAGGCTGTGTGGGCATCCATGAACTTCTGAATTTATTTTCATATCAAACAGATGATTAAGTTAATTTCCTCCTCCTCCTCCATCATTATGTCTTCTCCATCAGCTGAGCTTAATGAAAGCTGGAAGGAGAAACTTCATCTCCGTTTTTTGAGCTGTAAAGCCAAACAAACTGAAGCTGAAACCGGTCCGGAACGTTTAGTTTTCAGAGGATTCACGGACTACAGACCCACGGCTCCGGCTTAGCGCCCTCCCGCATTAATGATTCTGTTAGTTAGCAAAGGACTGACTCAGGTCGGTGTTCCTGTAAACCTGCAGGAGGTAATGGGAAATATTCAAAGCTGGAGTCACCCTGACTCCCTCTGAGAGTTCCTGGTCTCTTAAAACTTTTAGAGGTACTAATCATTGATCACCTGACCCGCAGTGCACCCCAATCTGGGTGAAACTCCTCTTGGGATCCACAGACCTGCAGACTGAAGACATTCAAGAAGTAAATTCCCAGTCCAGAACCTGCTGCAGGAGGATGGCCAGAGAGAGGCCGAATTCCTGGAGACAAAAGACCAAACAAAAGTCCTGCTCTAAACCAAGACATTCACCAAACCAAGACCCTGAACCAAGCCAAGGCCCTGCACACCAAACCAAGACCCTGAACCAAGCCAAGGCCCTGCACACCAAACCAAGACCCTGAACCAAGCCAAAGCCCTGCACACCAAACCAAGACCCTGAACCAAGCCAAGGCCCTGCACACCAAACCAAGACCCTGAACCAAGCCAAAGCCCTGCACACCAAACCAAGACCCTGAACCAAGCCAAGGCCCTGCACACCAAACCAAGACCCTGAACCAAGCCAAAGCCCTGCACACCAAACCAAGACCCTGAACCAAGCCAAAGCCCTGCACACCAAACCAAGACCCTGAACCAAGCCAAGGCCCTGCACACCAAACCAAGACCCTGGACCAAGCCAAAGCCCTGCACACCAAACCAAGACCCTGAACCAAGCCAAGGCCCTGCACACCAAACCAAGACCCTGAACCAAGCCAAAGCCCTGCACACCAAACCAAGACCCTGAACTAAGCCAAGGCCCTGCACACCAAACCAAGACCCTGAACTAAGCCAAGGCCTGAAACCGCTGGCTGGATGCCACCCTACTCTTCATCCTCATCCATCCAGGGCTGCAGGTCTTCTGGTTCTGGTGTCTGTATGCCGGCTGAACCTTCAGCTACGAGAGGGAACTAAAGTCAGTTTGCTGTGAGGTTCTCTAACAACCAGCTCCTCTCTGTTCCCTCCATGGCTCTGCAGCACATTTACAGCTGGTACAAAGCTCCGTCTGGAGGCTGACTGCCAACATCGCTGATCTTTAACGCTTTATGTAACGGTTATGTAAATCTAATCTGTGCTCTGGGTGCATCTGCAGCGTGAATGTTTCCTCAACAGCAGCTGATTTTATGCTGGATGGTTTCCAGGCTGTGCTGTGAGGGACGGGATGATGCAGTGTTTCTTTCTTTAAGCTCACATTTCACAGAGGGAGAAAATTCCTGCATGAGTTGCTGCTTCTGACCTGAGATTTCTCTTTTCTTTGTTCCAGAAGCATCCAAAGAGCGTCTGGTAAATTAGGAGTGTGGGAGCGAAGTGGTGGATGTGTGTGGGTACATGTAATATGTGGAGGCTGCAGATCACCGAACTCCATCATCTCTGGATGAGGAGGCGGCAGCTGCTCATGGCTCCGTGTAAGCAGGAATGATCCGACGGGAATCCGACGGGAATGCTCACGGAGACACCACGGTGCCTGGAGTCAAACACACTCAGCGTGCATTCGTTCATTCGTTAGTTCATTTCTTTCATTCATTCATTTGTTTATTAATTCATTTGTTCGTTGGTTCGTTCATGTATTCACTCTGCATGTTAGCTTAACCGGTCTCTCTAAATCCTCCCTAGGAGTGAATTGTCTCTCTGTGTTGGTCCTGTGATGGACTGGCTACCTGTCCGGGCGAACCTGTCCGGGCGAACCTGTCCGGGTGTACCTGTCCGAGTGTACCTGTCCGGGTGTACCTGTCCGGGCGAACCTGTCCGAGCGTACCTGTCCTGGCGTACCTGTCCGGGCGTACCTGTCCGGGCGTACCTGTCCGGGCGAACCTGTCCGGATGTACCTGTCCGGGCGAACCTGTCCGGGTGTACCTGTCCGGGTGAACCTTTCCGGGTGTACCTGTCCGGGTGTACCTGTCTGGGTGTACCTGTCTGGGTGTACCTGTACCTGCCTCTCCCCTGTGAATTGCTGGAATAGGCTTCATCTTCCCCGCAACCCTGAACTGGACTAAGTGGTATACAAACCCGGGGATGTAGCTCAGTGGTAGAACATGTTCTGGGTTCAGTCCCTGGCATCTGCAGCCCCGAGGGTGGACAGTGATCTCTGAGGTCCCAAGCCCGGATAAACACAGAGTCAGGAAGGGCATCCAGCGTAAAATGTGCCAAAGGAACACGCAAACACATCCCATGACCTCCATACCGGGTCAGGTGGAAGCAGATGATTTGCTGTGGTGACCCCTGAAAGAAAAGCTGAAAGGAAAGAAGAAGGTCTAGAAAATCAATGAATGAATCATTTTTTAATTTAATCTATGATTTCTATATTTATTTATTATTTATTTGAGTGTGTAATATTTTATTGAATTTCATTTTATTCTTTACAGTCATTTTTATTTAACTGGTAAATAAAAGCAGGGAAATTGAATCATGTAGAATAACAACAATGACAGGAAGTTAAACCAGGAGCAGAAGAGACCTGCTCCTGGACCAGATCCATGAGACATGGAGTCTGTTCAGACCTTCTGTTAACATGTGGGGGCGTGGCTCGTGGGGCGGCAGTGGCTCAGGCGGTAGAGCAGGTCGTCCAATGATCGGAAGGTCGGCGGTTCGATTCCCGCTCCCGCAGTCATCTGTCGTTGTGTCCTTGGGCAAGACACTTAACCCTCCTTGCCTCCAGTGTTGGCATCGCTGGTGTATGAATGTGTGGATGAATGTTCGGTGATGGTCGGAGAGGCCGTAGGCGCAGACTGGCAGCCACGTTTCCGTCAGCTTGCCCCAGGGCAGCTGTGGCTACACACGTAGCTTACCATCACCAGGTATGAGTGAGGAGTGGATGAATAATGGATTCACAATGTAAAGCGCTTTGGGTGCCTTGAAAAGCGCTATATAAATCTAATCCATTATTATTATTATTATTATGTGACCAGGGTGATCCAATCACACGCAGACAGGTCAAAGTACAGCTGTGGACACTCAAGATGGATGACCAACTGTCCTTCACCCTGTCCTGGTCTACACTGGAGGACCACCTACTGTCCCATCATGAGACCACCAGTCTGCTCATCATGTACAAACTTGACTCCTGCTGTTATGTTTTATCTTTACATGATCTTCTATCATCAGAGCTCCACATCTGTCCTGCTGGTCCCTGGAGTCTCTTCAATGGACCCACCAGCTTGTTTACACCACAGCAGCAGAGAGATACACTCGTCCTCAGACTGGACTCTCTGTGGTTGGTTAGTTAGGTTATTTTTAAGTTAACATATCAGATATATTTCCATGTAAAATGGACTTAAAAGAGAGAATAAAACATCTGAAACACCTGGGAGTTTACTAAAGGAACAACTGTTGGGTTTAAAGGTTTTTAACGGAAGTGGATTATTAAACCCTCAGAGGTTCCAGGAAGGTATAGCTCAGTGGCTCATACCTGTAATATTTCACCTGGACAGGTGATCAGCTTCATGCTTGTATGTCCTATTTGATAATTTAAATGAAAAATGTGAGTTGTTGGGGAACTAAAAGGACCTTCCGTGGATGCTGTCCACAATTTAAGACCAGATGGTAATTTCATCGGCTTAGTAAATTGAGATCTTTCTCTCATGGTGGGTTCACAGTCCAGAACAGGTTCCATACCTGTGCCTAAATTCCAAGAAACAGACTTTATGATGAATTATGCTGTTAGCATAAAAATGCAGTTTATTGATTATTAGTAAGAAAAAAAAACATGTTTATGTTGCATCAGTTTGACATCAGCTGACAGAAATGCAGAATAAAAGACTATGGTAGGATGCCACGCCCAGATACTGTTAGCATAGTGTTAGCATGCTAACTCCTGCACTGCTCTGAAGGGGAAGCTATCAGGAGAGACGGAGAGCAGCACACTGAGAGGCAGAATTAATGGCAACCACGCAGCGTCGCCCAGGCGACATGGGGAGCTGTTCACCAAGACGGCTCTCCGCAGAGTGCGACGTTGCGGAGCTCTCCGAGTCCAGTTACTCTTTTTTCTTCTCCTTTCTATCACCTTTTTATACCGAGTTAAGGCACACACCGCAAAGTACCTCTATGATCGGGCGACCCTACTACAACTGAGAGAGCGCAGTCATTTCGGACTTTTCGACCCGAACGTTCCGGAGTCCTTCCCTGGAATAACATGCTATGCGGACTCGACGCTAGGCCGCCCCCCAGACAGGAAGCTCTTCTGAGAACAACAGGCCGAAGCGGAGGCGTGGCAGACGGGGAGGAGCAGACCGCAGGCTTCGGCGCTTTATTAGCAATGGTAGGCTAACCCTGCCAATCATACTGTTTGCGAATGTCCAGTCGCTGGAAAATAAGATGGATGAACTTCACGTCCGGATTTCTATGCAGAAGGACATACAGGATTGCTCCATACTGTGTTTCTGTGAAACGTGGCTGGGAGAAAGGACACCTGACGAGGTAGTAACATTAGATGGCTACACAGCCTTTAGAATGGACCGATGCGCAGCAGACAGCGGCAAGACCCGGGGAGGAGGAACGGCCGCCCTCGTCAAACAATCATGGTGTACCGACTGTAAGATCATCTCCAAATCATGTTCTGAAAGGGTGGAATACCTGACCCTGAGGTTAAGACCATTTTATTTGCCCAGAGAACTGCAGTGCATTATTGTGAGTGTTGTGTACATTCCCCCCTCTGCCAAGGAGGAGGCTGCTCTGAGGGAGCTACATGACATGATCAATGAGCATGAAAATACATATCCTGGCGCTGCTCTCATTATTTTAGGAGATTTCAACCACTGTAATCTCCGAAAAACAATGCCAAAACTGCACCAATTTGTGAACTTCCCCACCAGGGGAAACAAAATACTGGATCACTGTTACAGCAACATTAAGGACGCCTATTCAGCCGAGCCATGACCCCATTTTGGAAGATCTGACCACCTGGCGATCCGGCTCAAACCAGTCTATAACAAAAAGCTCAAGTCAACACCAGTCACAGTCAGGACCATTAACACCTGGACTGACAGTGCACAAGCTAGCCTGCAGGGCTGCTTAGAGGCTACAGACTGGAGCACCTTCAAAGAGGCCACAAACGACCTCCATGAATACACAGAGGCTGTTAGCGACTACATTAGGTGGTGCACGTCCATCTGTGCACCCCCCAGGACTGTGCGTATGTTCCCCAACCAAAAACCCTGGTTCAATTGGGACATAAAACAGAAAATAAGGACGAGGCGGGAGGCCTTCAAGTCAGGAGATCACGGGGAGTACAAGATAGCCCGGTACGAGCTGCAGAGGTCCATCAGGGCAGCAAAAAGGGCTTACTCCCAAAAACTTGGAGGCTACCACCTCAACCATAACACACGAAGAATGTGGCAGGGAATCCAGGCGGTCACAAACTACAGAAAGACCACACCCAAAACAGACCCCAGGGACACTACTCTCCCAGACAGCCTAAACACCTTTTAAGCCAGGTTCGACAGGCTGAACACAGACTCACCCTCAAAAGCCGTCTGTAACCCCACGGACACTGTCTTCCAGGTCACACACACCCAGGTACTGAAGGCCCTGAAGAATGTAAATCCCCACAAGGCAGTGGGACCAGATGGAGTGCCTCCAAGAGTACTGAAGGCCTGTGGTGAACAGCTAGCCGGTGTGTATGCTGACATCTTCAACATGTCCTTATCCCAGGCTGTTGTCCCCCGTATCTTCAAAACGTCCACTATCATACCAGTCCCCAAAGGACCTGACACACCAAACTCAAACGACTTCAGGCCAGTGGCACTAACACTAGTTGACATGAAGTGCTTAGAAAAGCTCGTCCTTACCCACATCAACAACATAGTCCCGGACACTATTGACCCCTTCCAGTTTGCTTATCGCCCCAACCGATCAGTGGATGACGCGGTGGCAATAGCCCTTCACTACATCCTGCAGCACCTGGAGAGCAGCAGGACGTATGCCAGGATGCTCTTCCTGGACTACAGTTCTGCATTTAATACCATCCGCCCAGGCAGGCAGACTGAGAAGCTGGCAGACCTTGGAGTCCCTACTCCCACCTGCAATTGGATTCTGGACTTTCTGACTGAAAGACCACAGGTGGTGAAGATGGGAGGGCGGGTGTCTGCTAAGCTCACAGTCAGCACGGGATCTCCACAGGGCTGCTGCCTCAGCCCCAAACTCTTCACCCTGTATACACATGACTGTGTCTCCACCCAGGACAGTACCATCATCATCAAATATGCTGATGACATCACTGTCCTGGGCCTCATCAAGGCGGGAGACGAGTCAGGATACAGGGCCCTGGTCAACAACATCGCTGTCTATGGAGAGGAGAATGACCTCATCCTCAACACAGACAAGACGAAAGAAATATGTCTGGACTTCAGGAAGAACCCTCCCCCTCTACAGCCTCTTTTCATCAGAGGGACTAAGGTGGAGAGGGCAGACAGCTACAGATTCCTAGGACTGCAGGTAACATCTGACCTATTCTATTCTATTCTATTCTATTCTATTCTACAGTCATTTAGCAGACGCTTTTATCCAAAGCGACTTACATTTGAGAGCAAGAACAACACAAGCATGAATTCAAACAAGATGGGACGTCATAATTAAGTGTCAGACCACTTTTGAGTCCAGTTGGACCTAGGTGCTGTCATGTAGTGCTAGTGCAGTGAATTAAATTTTTTTTTTTTTTTTTTTTTTTTTTTTTTTTACCTGAGCTGGACTCGTAACACCACAGCCACAGTGAAAAAAGCCCAGAAAAGACTTTATTTCATTAGACTGCTCAGGAAAGCTGGTCTGAACCATCGCCCTCTCACGCTGGCCTACAGAGGACTGATAGAAAGTATCCTCACCGCAGGCATCCCTGTCTGGTATGGAAATACCACACAGGCAGAGAGGAAGGCTCTGCAAAGAGTCATAAAGACTGCAGAGAGGATAATAGGCACAAAACTTCATTCCATGGACTGTATGTACGAGCAGCGCTGTCAGAAAAGAGCAGAGGGAATCATCAGAGACTCACTCCATCCCGCTCACCCTCTGCTCAGACACAAACACTGCACGTACAACCTCAGACACAGCAGAGCGGACAGTATCAAAACTCACAGGACTCGCTTTTTCAACAGCTTCTTCCCAGCCACAGTCAGACTGATGTCAAAACAAAACTACTGAACTTATGCAAAATGCAAAATGTGGAAGACACCTTCTCACTTTAATTACATGTGCATGTGCAATATCTGACCTACACTATCATCACCTGTGAAACAGGATGATGTCTTTTATATCCCCTCATGTATAATGTGCAGTTCTTCTAATCAGTGTTCAGTTGCTTGAGAATTTCATGTGCAATATTCTACCTCTCATGTGCAATATTCTACCTCTCATGTGCAATATTCTCCCTCTCCCCCTACCCACTCCTCTATCTCACAATACCTTCTGCTCTTGTACAGCGCTGTATAGTGTATACTAGTATGGCTACATACTATATTTTTATATATATATTTTTTGTATTTATACATTTTTTGCTATAGTTTATTTTCTAATGTGTACAGTGTTCTTTTATTCTTATTCTTGATTCATCTTTTCTCTCCTACTACTTAAAATTGTGACTCTGAAAGAGCCCTGCACAAGAATTCCAATGTACCTTGACTTTTTGGTTTTATGTACAAATGGCAAATAAAGAACTTTGAACTTTGAACTTTGAAAATGGTTCACACTAAAGATCACACCCCCCTTCCTGCTGAGCCAATCATTCATCTGATGGTGTCAGAAACTGCAGGAGGACCAACGCTGCTGCTGAGATGGCAAGAAAGACGAAGATGAAGAGCTCAACATGATTCATTGTTGTGGTTGAGCCCCTTCTATGGCAGCTTCCGCCATCAGTGTGTGAATGTGAGTGTGAACGGATGATTGTGATGAATGTAAAGCGCTTTGGGTAAAGGCGCTATATCAATATGAACCATCTTTTTTACCATTCATGTTCCTCTGCTGAGATGCAACACCTGTCCGACCCAAACCAGAGAACCTGTCCAACCGAAACCAGAGAGCCTGTCCGACCGAAACCAGAGAGCCTGTCCGACCGAAACCAGAGAGCCTGTCCGACCCAAACCAGAGAACCTGTCCCACCGAAACCAGAGAGCCTGTCCGACTGAAACCAGAGAACCTGTCCGACCGAAACCAGAGAGCCTGTCCAACCGAAACCAGAGAGCCTGTCCGACCGAAACCAGAGAGCCTGTCCGACCGAAACCAGAGAGCCTGTCCGACCCAAACCAGAGAACCTGTCCCACCGAAACCAGAGAGCCTGTCCGACTGAAACCAGAGAACCTGTCCGACCGAAACCAGAGAGCCTGTCCGACCGAAACCAAAACATTAGTCCGACCGAAACCAGAGAACCTGTCCGACCGAAACCAGAGAACCTGTCCGACCGAAACCAGAGAGCCTGTCCGACCGAAACCAGAGAGCCTGTCCGACCGAAACCAGAGAACCTGTCCGACCGAAACCAGAGAACCTGTCCGACTGAAACCAGAGAGCCTGTCCGACCGAAACCAGAGAGCCTGTCCGACCAAAACCAAAGAACCTGTCCGACCGAAACCAAAACATTAGTCCGACCGAAACCAGGGAACCTGTCGGTCCAAACCCAGAACATCAGTCTGACCCAAACCAGAGAACCTGTCCGACCGAAACCAGAACATTAGTCCGACCGAAACCAGAGAACCTGTCAGTCCAAACCCAGAACATCAGTCTGACCCAAACCAGAGAACCTGTCCGACCGAAACCAGAGAACCTGTCGGTCCAAACCCTGAACATCAGTCTGACCCAAACCAGAAAACCTGTCCGACCGAAACCAGAACCTGTCCGACTGAAACCAGAACATTAGTCCAACCGAAACCAGAGAACCTGTCCGATCCAAACCAGAACATTAGTCCGACTGAAACCAGAACATTAGTCTGACCCAAACCAGAGAACCTGTCAGAATAAAGCCGAGGTGGTCCGTCCATCCATCCATCCATCTATATTTAAAACGTTTCAAATTTTTATGTTTAATTTTTCTTATTAATTAATTTACAGTTAAAAAAATGCAAGCAGAAACATGCAAAACTTTGGGCACCTCAAAAGATCTTTCTCCGAAACAATAACAGCTAAGGCCTGGGGACATGTTTACACAATGTCCACAGTCCACACAATGTCCACAGCCATGGTTTAGAAAGACAAGTTTTATACAAACTCTGATTCTTTAAAAACCAGAAGGATCTCCTATCCAGACACCAGCTGATCCAGTTCATCTCTGACGTTCTGCTGATGACTTCACCTCTCCACAGCTCAACTCCATCCTCCAAACAACATCACACATAAGGACCAATCAAGCAAATGTTTAATCCTTCTGTTCTCTCTCTGATGTGGCGTTCCTGCACCACCTCCATCTTTCATCCTCTTATTTAGTTCCAGTTTTTCACAGCTGACTCCCCCGTCTTTCACCTCTCCTCCCTTCCCCGCCTCTTCATCCGACTAGTCCTCCTCTTCTCCATCTAATGAAGCCATCAGAAGCTCCACATATCTTCCTGTGGAGAGATTTACATGTAGAATAAAGGTTTTAGTGGTTCTCATGATTAAAATAATATTACCTGTTTAAAGAACACGTATGGAACACGTTAACCTGGTTTCTGTGCTGCATCTGCTGATTAGACCATGATTTCCAGTCCCTGTCTCCTCCAGGATGGCTCGGGTGCTGAACAACACTTTCATTTCCACTGTGATGGTGGCCAAACTCTAACAGAGGCCTGAAACGAATGTCCATCATGTACTTCAGTCTGTCTGGAAGAAACGTGTCTGTGTTCACTGATTACATGACATTCCTGGGTTTGTTCTGCTGCTGAAGCTCAGCCGGTGCTTCCTGGACAAGTTACATTAATCTGGAAATGTCCCAGAGTATTTTTCAGTCCCTGGACAAACGATGGTTTCCGGTTATCTCATTGTAAAGTTTTCCGGGTATCTCATCGTAACGGTTAACGAGTATCTCATTGTGATTTTTTTCAGGTATCTCATCATATCGTTTTCCAGGTATCACATCATGATGTTTTCCGGGTATCTCATCGTAATGGTTAACGGGTATCTCATCATATTTCCAGGTATCTCATCATAATATTTTCCAGTTATCTCATCGTGACTTTTCCAGGTTTCTCATCGTAAAGTTTTCTGGTATCTCATCATGATGTTTTCCGGGTATTTCATCGGATGGTTTCCAGGCTTGGTTTCAAGGTCCCTAAAAAGTGCAGTCTATCCAGCAGTTAGCAGGTAGGAGGCAGGTCTTCAGTCCATCACAGGGCCAACATAGTGAGAAAAATAACCAGTCAGAGGGAGAGTTTAGAGTGATCAGTTAAGCTAATGTCATGTCTGGATGTTGGGAGGAATCCGGAGAACCCGGAGTGAACCCACATGCACCACTGTGCAGTTCCAGTAGTTAACTTATGACACATAACAGCATGCATGATGCACTGATAAGTCTGACCTTATGAAACAGAAATCAACAAGTTAACAGGATGGTAGTAGCCTGGTAACATGTTGATTAATCACCATTCGTGACTAAGCCTAAAATCTGTCTGTTTCTTCTGCATCGTATCACCTGAACGAGCCGATGCTACAAATATTTACTGTTAACTGACCTTCCCTTGGGTAAATGTCTGGTGTCCCAGGGTCAGTAAATGCAGCATGTCATGTACTTCTATATGTTGTTCTAAATCATCTCTACCATGTTCTAGATCACAATGTAGAATTCATATATGATCATCTCACCAACCGTCTCCATGGTGACAGCGTCTGTCCTAAAAGCAGCAGATGAGACGACTGAAGTTAAACAGCCGACACTGATGAAGAAACTCTGATAAGACTGAAGATCTGGATAAAAACAGCTTTTTCCTTTTATCATTGAAGTGTGAGTGTTCAGCAGTGATAAAAATCCTACAGCAGCTTCACTCGAAGTAAACACCTGCTGGTAAAACACATCATTGGCTGCTTGTTTTTACTAGTTTATCTTTTTTACATCAGGTGATCACTTTAGTTGTAATAATCAGTTCAATATTTCATAAAATCTAGACCTAAAAAAGACCAAGTTTTTTCTAAAAGCCAAAGTTTTTCCTCCTGAAGGAGCCAGAAATGAATCTGTATCATGTTTGGATCTTTCCAACCCTAAACTGAGTCGCTTTTAAGCTGCTGGGGAAGTCTGAGGATGATGATGGTCTGACAGATGAAGCTCAGCTGGAGTCTGAATGAAAATGGTCCTTTAATCTGCATCTGGATGGGATGCATGTCTACCTCTGCAGGTTTATGGAGACAAGGACCATAAAGCTGGTGAAGAACCTGTAAACACAGCAGTAAAGCTGCGCTTGGAAAGGTCAGCTGATGGAAAATCACTCAGACTGAACAGAAGTGACGCTGGACAAGTTCAGAACGTTTTTATTTATTTAACCTTTATTTAAAAAAATTTCAAGAGCAGAAGTTTTGAGAGCAGAGAAAGTGTCTAAGTGTTAGAAAAAGAGAGCAAGTCTGAGCAGAGTTTTGAAAGGAAGAACAATATATGTGAAAGCAGGAGGGACTTTCTGAGTGTGAGAGCAGAGTTTAGAGAGAGAGCAGGATGATATTTAAGCGTGAAAACCAGAAATCTTTTTCTCAAAGCAAACAGTTACGCTCTTGGTTAAAAATAGAAAAATACCCCATAGCTGATAAATCTGAAGAGACTGAGCAGGTGTGGAAGACAGAGAAGAAGATAAAACCGGTTTGTGTTTTCTTGGTGTCCAGAGTCCTGTTGTATTATGAGCCAACCATGAACATGGAGTTTCAGCGTTAACTCTGCACCCTTCCCTCCATCTAACGTCATAACGTCTCTGTCTCTGGACCGATGGCTGCACGGTGCAGAGCATCATCACAGACAAGAACCAGGAAAACCCAGAAACCGACAACATCTGTATTCTGACCAACATCTGTATTCTGACCAGCATTTGCATCCTGACCAACATCTGTATTCGGACCAACATCTGCATCCTGACCAACATCTGTATTCTGACCAACATCTGTATTCTGACCAACATCTGTATCCTGACCAACATCTGTATTCTGGCCAACATCTGCATCCTGACCAACATCTGTATTCTGACCAACATCTGTATTCTGACCAACATCTGGATCCTGACCAACATCTGTATTCTGACCAACATCTGCATCCTGACCAACATCTGTATTCTGACCAACATCTGGATCCTGAACAACATCTGCATCCTGACCAACATCTGTATCCTGACCAAGATCTGCATCCTGACCAACATCTGCATCCTGACCAACATCTGTATCCTGACCAACATCTGCATCCAGACCAACATCTGTATCCTGACCAACATCTGTATTCTGACCAACATCTGGATCCTGACCAACATTTGCATCCTGACCAACATCTGTATACGGACCAACATCTGTATTCTGACCAACATTTGCATCCTGACCAACATCTGTATTCGGACCAACATCTGCATCCTGACCAACATCTGTATTCTGACCAACATCTGTATTCTGACCAACATCTGTATCCTGACCAACATCTGTATTCTGGCCAACATCTGCATCCTGACCAACATCTGTATTCTGACCAACATCTGGATCCTGACCAACATCTGTATTCTGACCAACATCTGCATCCTGACCAACATCTGTATTCTGACCAACATCTGGATCCTGAACAACATCTGCATCCTGACCAACATCTGTATCCTGACCAAGATCTGCATCCTGACCAACATCTGCATCCTGACCAACATCTGCATCCAGACCAACATCTGTATCCTGACCAACATCTGTATTCTGGCCAACATCTGCATCCTGACCAACATCTGTATTCTGACCAACATTTGCATCCTGACCAACATCTGTATTCGGACCAACATCTGCATCCTGACCAACATCTGTATTCTGACCAACATCTGTATTCTGACCAACATCTGTATCCTGACCAACATCTGTATTCTGGCCAACATCTGCATCCTGACCAACATCTGTATTCTGACCAACATCTGTATTCTGACCAACATCTGGATCCTGACCAACATCTGTATTCTGACCAACATCTGCATCCTGACCAACATCTGTATTCTGACCAACATCTGGATCCTGAACAACATCTGTATCCTGACCAAGATCTGCATCCTGACCAACATCTGCATCCTAACCAACATCTGCATCCAGACCAACATCTGTATCCTGACCAACATCTGTATTCTGGCCAACATCTGCATCCTGACCAACATCTGTATTCTGACCAACATCTGTATTCTGGCCAACATCTGCATCCTGACCAGCATCTGAATCCTGACCAGCATCTGTATTCTGACCAACATCTGCATCCTGACCAACATCTGTATTCTGACAGGCATCTGTATCCTGACCAACATCTGCATCCTGACCAACATCTGTATTCTGACCAGCATCTGCATCCTGACCAACATCTGCATCCTGACCAACATCTGCATCCTGACCAACATCTGTATTCTGACCAACATCTGAATCCTGACCAACATCTGCATCCTGACCAACATCTGAATCCTGACCAGCATCTGTATCCTGACCAACATCTGTATTCTGACCAGCATCTGCATCCTGACAAACATCTGCATCCTGACCAACATCTGCATCCTGACCAACATCTGTATTCTGACCAACATCTGGATCCTGACCAACATCTGAATCCTGACCAGCATCTGTATCCTGACCAACATCTGCATCCTGACCAACATCTGTAATCTGACCAACATCTGGATCCTGACCAACACCTGCATCCTGACCAACATCTGTAATCTGACCAACATCTGGATCCTGACCAACATCTGCATCCTGACCAACATCTGGATCCTGACCAACATCTGGATCCTGACCAGCATCTGCATCCTGACCAGCATCTGAATCCTGACCAGCATCTGTATTCTGACCAACATCTGTATTCTGACCAACATCTGCATCCTGACCAACATCTGCATTCTGACCAACATCTGCATCCTGACCAACATCTGTATTCTGACCAACATCTGCATCCTGACCAACATCTGTATCCTGACCAACATCTGAATCCTGACCAGCATCTGCATCCTGAACAGCATCTGTATCCTGACCAACATCTGCATCCTGACCAACATCTGTATTCTGACCAACATCTGGATCCTGAACAACATCTGTATTCTGACCAACATCTGCATCCTGACCAACATCTGTATCCTGACCAACATCTGCATCCTGAACAACATCTGTATTCTGACCAACATCTGCATCCTGACCAACATCTGCATCCTGACCAACATCTGTATCCTGACCAACATCTGCATCCTGAACAACATCTGTATTCTGACCAACATCTGCATCCTGACCAACATCTGCATCCTGACCAGCATCTGCATCCTGACCAACATCTGAATCCTGACCAACATCTGCATCCTGACCAACATCTGAATCCTGACCAGCATCTGCATCCTGACCAACATCTGTATTCTGACCAACATCTGGATCCTGAACATCTGGATCCTGACCAACATCTGCATCCTGACCAACATCTGGATCCTGACTAACATCTGGATCCTGACCAACATCTGTATTCTGACCAACATCTGGATCCTGAACATCTGGATCCTGACCAACATCTGGATCCTGAACATCTGGATCCTGACTAACATCTGTATCCTGACCAACATCTGGATCCTGAACATCTGGATCCTGACCAACATCTGGATCCTGAACATCTGGATCCTGACTAACATCTGTATCCTGGCCAACATCTGGATCCTGACCAACATCTGCATCCTGACCAACATCTGGATCCTGACCAACATCTGGATCCTGAACATCTGCACCCTGACCAACATCTGGACCCTGACTTCTCTGCTAGCTACCACTGGTGTAAAAATCCTCCAAAATCAATTATCTGCCGCTTCTGTTGCTTAAAAACTCTCCAGCTTGTTCTGAGCTGCACATTTCAGCCACTGTTCTTGTTCTCAGCTAAATAAACTGAGTACATTCTGAGGTGTACGGCCGACATTGTGAATCATTTATTCATGCAGATGCAGATGAAAAATAAGCCCACAGTGTTGCAAGGATGAAACTGCTGCAGAAGCAACTTACCCAAGAAATCTTCCAGCTCCACCACTTCATGTCATTTTTACAGCTTATTTCTGGATATGAAACTTATCATAAATTAAGGAAATTAAAGAAAACTGTTAAGACTCTAGCTACTCTACGCTATTTCTTACTCGTTTCAAGAGCATATGTCACAAATGCTTCACAATAATAAGAAATAAAAAGATATAATGTAAACAGAAATAATAAACAGATCATTTATTTATCCTCTAAATTTTACTACAGAACTGTGTGCTGCCGTGTTTCAGCTGTTTGGAGGTTAAAGGCCTTTGACTATTTAGTATACAACAACTTAAAAATGTAGCATCTAAAAACACAATCATCATTTGGAGCAAAGAGAGCTGCTAATTATCATCTCTTCTTGCTAATATAATTATTGTTGTTTTGAGTCTGGTTCTGTAGGACTGAAAGTTGGACTGCGCAGATTTTTAGAAGATCTCTAAAACAAGCTATCAGAGCTGTGTGTGTGTGTGTGTGTGTGTGTGTGTGTGTGTGTGTGTGTGTGTGTGTGTGTGTGTGTGTGTGTGTGGTTGTCTCTGTGTGTCTGACATTTAACTGTGTCACAATGAAGCCTGGAGCACACGGCCTCTAACAGGTCCACATCCTGATGGCTTTGAACTGAGCTGAATCGGATTATTCAAGACACACACGGCTCTGTCTCCATCTCTTTCTTTCTCCTATTTATTCTGTTTTCATTCAGCACATGAAGACTGGTGGAGGATGGATCCCGTATCAACTGCTGAAAGTTTCACCTACTGATGAACACACCTCTCTGACATGATGCACTTCACAGAATGTGTTTGTATATGGCTCAAACTTGGGAAAAAAATTAATAGAAATTTTAATATATTTTACTTCTTGATCGTGTGTAGAAACTTTCTGATCGTTATATTTTTAGTTATTTTCGAGGGAAGCATTGTTTCCATCACTTCATTAAGAAGGTTTTTTAATGAAAAAACAAGCTTGTTTCAGAAACATTTTATCTTATTTCACACTTCAGTCGACCAACATGCATAATTATATTCTAAGCATTTTAAAGATGATAGTTTTCTGTAGCTTAGATAACTTTAAGTCATTCACTGCAGTTCTTTCATGATACAGTTTTCCTATTCCAGAAATGAATTCCTGATTCAGTTACTGAATTAACACAACAACGTTCACTTTAAACCATGAATTCACATTTAATAAAAAAAAAAAAGAAAAGAAAAAACAGTAATGTGATATTTTAAGGCAAATATAATGAATGTGTGAGCTTGAGGCTGCCAGAGGCGGGGACCCTGGCGGTCTGATTATCGGCTGCAGAAGCTAGCTCTAGGGACGTGGAATGTCTCCTCTCTGGCGGGGAAGGAGCCTGAGCTGGTGCGCGAGGTTGAGCGATTCTGGCTAGATATAGTTGGACTCACCTCGACGCACGGCTTGGGCTCTGGAACCACTGTCCTTGAGAGGGGCTGGACCCTCTTCCATTCTGAAGTTGCTCCCGGTGAGAGGCGCTGAGCAGATGTGGGCATGCTCATTGCCCCTCGACTTGGCGCCTGTACGTTGGGGTTTACCCCTGTGGACGAAGGGGTACCCTTCCTCCGCCTTCAAGTGGGGGGAAGTGTCCTGACAAAAAGAGTAGCCACCCTTTTTGGAGTCCTTGGGGGGGGTGTTGGAGAGCACTCCTTCCGGGGACTCCCTCGTTCTGCTGGGGGACTTTAATGCTCATGTGGGCAATGACAGAGAGACCTGGAGGGTCGTGATTGGGAGGAACAGCCCCCCTGATCTGAATTTGAGTGGTGTTTTGTTGTTGGACTTCTGTGCTCGTCATGGACTGTCCATAACGAACACCTTGTTCAGACACCTTGTTCATGCCCACATGTGCACTTGGCACCAGGACACTCTAGGCCGCAGTTCGATGATCAACTTTGTAGTCGTAACCTCGGACTTGCGGCCGCATGTTCTGGACACTCGGGTGAAGAGAGGGGCGGAGCTGTCAACTGATCACCACCTGGTGGTGAGTTGGCTCTGATGGGTATCGGCGGGCTAAGAGGAGCGCAGCTTGGGTGGTCGCTAAGGCAAAAACTCGGGCATGGGAGGAGTTTGGAGAGGCCATAGAGAATGACTTCCAGACGGCTTCGAGGAGATCCTGGTCCACCATCCAGTGGAGCAAATACTTCGAAGACCTTCTCAATCCCACCAACACGTCTACCGATGAGGAAGCAGAGTCTGGGGTAGCTGGTGCTGGCTCTCCAATTTCTGGGGCTGAGGTTGCTGAGGTGGTTAAAAAGCTCCTCGGCGGCAAGGCCCTGGGGGTGGATGAGGTCCGCCCAGAGTTCCTTAAGGCTCTGGATGCTGTAGGGCTGTCTTGGCTGACACACCTCTGCAGCACCGCGTGGACATTGGGGACAGTTCCCCTGGACTGGCAGACTGGGGTGGTGGTCCCCCTCTTCAAAAAGGGGGACCGGAGGGTGTGCTCCAACTACAGGGGGGATCACACTCCTCAGCCTCCCCGGTAAGGTCTATTCAGGGGTGCTGGAAAGGAGGGTCTGTCGCAGGGGCGTCGCCTGGCCTGGGCATTCCCGGCTCTAGCCCCGAACATTTCACATCAAGCCTCGAATGTTTTTTCACCCCAGAAGGAATAAGTTTACATTCTCTCAGCCGCCTTATGACATTAAAGAAAATGGTAGTTTTGTAATTTCCTGGCTTATGTGAATGCAACACAGGTACAATATGACCAATCACAGAGGAATTTTCTGGAAGCCGGAATCCAGCCCGGCATTTCATCCCTAATCTGAACTCTAGGGTTATTTCGAGCGTCATTATTAGCGGTCAAAAATGGACATCAGACGGTTTTTTAATTAGAGAAGAGAGAACCTCTTCAGTTGTGGTCGCTGCCAAAGGGCAGCAAGACTCTGGCCAACACACAAAACAGGTAAACCACAGATAATTTAAACCCTGTACGTCTTAAAATTAAATGAACATTAGGCAGATCATTCATTACAGTACTTGATACTTCGAAGGTTAAGCTAGCTGTACTAAACCGTTAGCCCTGCCCTTTTCTGTTTTACATATTTACATTAAATCCAGTGGTGACGTCTACGTGGTTCACTGGTTTACCTGCTGCTGTGTGTGTGTGTGTGTGTGTGTGTGTGTGTGTGCGCGCACGCGCTCGTGCGTGCGTGCGTTTGTGTTGTAATAGATGGAAACGGCTTTCCCAGTGCTGGATGTTTGGTTTCTAGATGCTGCTTTAGTTTAAATATAGATAAATAAAGAACAGCTTTATTATAAATTTATTTACTGATGTTTTTGTTCACCTCCAGGTCCTGGCTGGTCATAGTTAAGCAGTTTTAAAGAGTGTTTTGCATTTTATGTTGCTCACAGTACATTTATATTTGGAATACAAAACCAGTCTTTCATGGTCTCACCTTTGTGTGGGTGTTTACTTTATGTATTAATGAGGTTGGTGGTTCTTGGTGGATGGATGATTGATAATTGAGGGTTGGTTGGTTGGATGGATGGATGGTTAGCAGAGATCCGGCTGGGAGGTCTGATCCAGGTATTGATTACACATAACTAAACAGGAAGCGGTCATTATGTATTATATGTTTATTGTTTAATATCTTTAATTCACTGAATCATGATTACATCTTCGTCTTTTATTGTTCATCATTCTGATGATTCATCTGATTTATAACCAGCTTCATATAAATATTTTGTAACTGCCACATTTTCATTTTCTATTTTCTGTGTATTTAGTCTTTTAGTATGGTTGAGCACCACTAGGTGGCACTGTGGCGAAACTAAAAAGCTTTGTGTGCAGAGTTAATTAGGTCAGAAGAAGCGACATCTAGAAGAGAAGACATATGTGAAAAGGTGTAAAAATAAGGAGAAATAAGTTCCCTAAGAAGAGACAAGAAGACCAATGCTAATTCTTCTCACGGTACTCAGCCAACGAGGTATTG
Source organism: Melanotaenia boesemani (assembly GCF_017639745.1). NCBI lineage: Eukaryota > Metazoa > Chordata > Actinopteri > Atheriniformes > Melanotaeniidae > Melanotaenia > Melanotaenia boesemani. The sequence goes on from NC_055700.1 coordinate 975,165, forward strand.
TTTGTCTGTTTATTTTGTGGCAATAGTTTTATTTGTCAGTCGTATTTATTTTCTTTAAGCTAATTATCGTTTTGTCTGTGTCCTTTAGTTTTCACGGTGTGTTTATGAGTCAACCAAGATGGCTTCAATAAATTCATCAGTTGAGGAAACGATTTGTGTCCGTCTGTACCTGGAAGAATTATAGTGAAAACTCGGACTGATCTGCGCGGGTGGAGCACATGGCGAAGCGGCAAGATCAAAGAAGCAGCGGTCTCGTCTAAGAGTGATCAGCACATGCACGGAGCAGAGCTGTGAAGGGACAATGAAGTCGGGAGCGCGCACGGGAAAAGAAACGTGACGAGGAAGAGCAAACATCAAGATAAGGCCATAAGAAGTTGGACACTCACAAGTCAGGAGTTTGTCTACTATAAAGGGCAAGTTTAAAGGTTTGCTAATCAAACTGTGCATGAAAATAACGGCGGGTGCTTCTAGATTTCCTGTTTATGAAGAGATAGCTGATATAACTTTAAAAGTTTAAAGTGCACAAGTTTAAGAACCTGAAATTTTCGTTTATATTGGAACATTTAAAACAGTAATGTGGATGCTGTATTTTATTTTAACTGGGTAAAAGGTGAATAAGCCCTATTTTGGCTTCATTTTGAGGAATATTTAAGTTTATTCAAGAGGTATTTAAGTTACATTGATATATTACTCGATTAAGGTGGCAAGTTATATTTTATTCTGTCTGAGATTACAAGCTATGGGTCTATATTTGTAAGTAGCTGTAAGTAGCTGTAGTATAAGAAAGACTTTTACTTTACATAAGACGTTTTTCAGTATTTGGTGACAAGTGATAAGACATTAATATGACTGAACCACATGAGGTCCCAGTTGAAAGTGAGAGTAGTCTAGTTCCCCAGACCCAAAGTGAAGAAGAAAGAAGAAGAAGTCAAAGAGTGAGAACACTCACAGAGAAAGGAAAGGAGATGCAGGATGAGAAGATCAGAGGACTACAGCAAAGATTTAACTACACTTATGAAAAGTGGAGAACACGTGCCAAATCATCCAAGCAGCCCCTTTCTCAAATAGATTCTTTAAGTGCAGATCTACTTAAAGATATTATTGGAGAGGTTAGAGGTCTTTGTGCAGATGTCTCAAAAGTTTATGATGAGTTACGTAAGCTCACCCCACCTGATCAAGAGACACGTCGTAGAGTAGATCTATGTGTAGAGATCTCAGGTTATATTCTGAAAAGAGCAAGCAATCAACTGGATGGAAAAGAGGAAGAGGAACAAGACTGGCCAGAATCTGGCTCCCTCTTTCAAACAACATGTAAGAGTACATCTGAGTTTTCAAATAGATCCTCTGTAAAGCATCAAGAAGCTGCAGCAGAAGCAGCAGCAAGCCAAGCTGTTCTGGAAGTATTACAAGAACAAGAAAAGGAACAGCAAGAGATAGAAAAACTTGAAGCTGAAGTTAAGAAAAAAGCAGCAGAGCAAGAAGCATTGAGTAGACAAAGGCGCTTGGAAAGAGAGGCAGAAGAACTCAAACTAAGAATACAAAGAGAAGCAGATGAAGCAATGTTCAAGGCTCAACAAGAAGAAGAGTTTTCATTTTTGCAAAGAACCCTTGAGGAAAAGAAAAGAAAGGTGCAGCACCTGGAAAAGGTTAAGGATCTTAAGGCAGCACAAGCAAAGATGCAGGTGTATGATCAACTTAGTGTGACAGAAGAGCACAAGGTTGATGTCACAAAGAACAACACAGATGTTAGGGATGTCAAGAATGTAGGTTTCCCATCTTTGCGTGAACAGGATTCGATCCAAGCTGCAGCTATCCCTACAAGTGATGGTACTTCAGACCTGGTCAAAGTGCTAGCAAGTGCACTAAATGCTAGCCGCATCCCTGTTCCTGAACCTGCAGTGTTTAACGGGGATCCCTTAAGATACAGTGACTGGAAACTTTCATTTCAAACGCTAATAGACCACAAGAACATCCCAGAAAATGAGAAAATATTCTATCTTCGGAGATATGTGAGTGGGCAAGCTAAAACTGCACTTGAAGGATATTTCCTGCTTGGAACTGAATCCGCATATGCAGCTGCCTGGAAGATTCTGGATGAAAGATATGGAAATCCATTCATAATTGCAAAAGCCTACAGAGACAAGCTACAATTATGGCCAAAGATTTCCTCAAAGGACAGTTTTGAGCTAAGAGACTTTGCAGATTTTCTACGCAGTTGTGAAGCTGCAATGATTCATATAAAGTCACTGGAGATCCTCAACGACTGCAATGAGAACAGAAAGATTCTTTCGAAGCTACCGGACTGGCTTGCTGCTAGTTGGAACCGCAAAGTCATTGAAATCGAAGAGGAAACCAACCAGTTTCCCACTTTCAGCCAATTTGTTGCATTTCTAACCCGAGAAACAAAGATTGCCTGTAACCCTGTTACATCGCTTCAGTCGCTAAAGCAATGTGAGGCAAACAAATCAGAAAAGCCAAAATTCATAAATCAGAGACAAATTGGAGTTAAAACACTGACAACAACTTCACAAGAAAAGACGCAGCTGATGTGTATATACTGTAAGAAAATCAAGCACAGTTTACACAAGTGTAAAAGTTTTCTGAGCAAGGCTGTATCAGACAGAGTCGACTTTATTAAGTCAGAAAGATTATGCTTTGGTTGTCTCAAACCAGGTCATCATTCAAGGAACTGTGCCAATCGCAGTGTCTGTGAAAAATGCAGTAAAAGGCACCCTACTTGTCTTCATGAGGATAGACCTAAAGACAAAGAAGAAAGACAACCACCAAACATGCCAAATTCAAATAATGAAAGGTCAAGTCAAAACAACCAAGCTCAAGAACAAGTTACAGCTACAGTTACAACTAACAGAGTTTCAAGTCATGAAAATAACACACAAACAGCTGCAATCATTCCTGTGTGGCTTTCATCTTCAGCAAAACCTAGAGAAGTTCTGGTATATGCCCTACTGGATACGCAGAGCGACACAAGCTTTGTTCTCAGTGAAGTTGCAGACTCATTAGAGACAAACCAAGAACCTGTTAAACTAGAACTGTCTACCATGTCTTCCCAGACAACAATCATTCCATCTCACAGACTACAAAATCTTCAGGTTCGTGGCTTTTACTCAAGCAAGAGAATTACTCTACCTCCTACTTATACACGAGAGTTTATTCCAGCCAACGAAGCTCACATTCCAACCAACGAGACAGCTAAAGCCTGGCCACATTTGGAACATCTTCAATCTGAAATACCACCGTTACAGGAGTGTGACGTAGGTTTGTTGATCGGATACAACTGCTCTCAAGCTCTCCTCCCAAGGGAAATTGTGTCAGGCAAGGAAGACGAACCGTATGCTCAGCGCACAGATCTTGGTTGGAGCATTGTTGGACAAAGCAGTCCCTGTCTGAACTTTGGAGATGCGATTGGAATCAGTCATCGCATCATCGTCAAGAAAGTCGTGCCAGACCTCCCGCCCTCTGTAAAACTTCAGAACAAAGTCCACTATCTTAATAGAACAAAGCTAAAGGATGTTACTCATTTAGACATTGTCAAAGCACTCGAAGGAGACTTTTCTGAAAGGTCCACTGATGGCAACCCTATGTCACAAGAAGATTTAAAGTTTCTCGCGAAACTGAGAGAGAGCATAAAACAAAATGAGCACGGCCACTATGAGATGCCATTGCCATTTCGTGATGAAAGACCCAAATTACCAGACAACAGAATATGTGCAATGCATCGCTTGAAGGGTTTGGAAAAGAGACTTAAAAAGGACAAAACATACTACACTGATTACACAAACTTTATGGACGATATAATCTCAAGAGGTGATGCAGAAAGGGTCCCTGACGAGGAGTTAAACAACAGCCCTGCATGGTATATCCCACATCATGGGGTTTATCACCCACACAAACCAGGAAAGATCAGAGTTGTGTTTGATGCCTCTGCCAAATACCAAGAAACCTCTCTCAATGACCATCTCTTAACAGGTCCTGACCTGACTAATACATTGGTAGGTGTTCTTTGTCGGTTTCGCAAAGGCTCTGTTGCATTCATGTGCGATATCGAACGAATGTTTCACCAATTTCATGTCACAAAGGAAGACCAGGATTATTTAAGGTTTCTTTGGTGGGAGAAGGGGAATTTGGAAACAACCCCATCAGTATATCGTATGAAAGTCCATCTCTTCGGAACAGCATCGTCTCCAGGCTGCGCCAATTTTGGCTTGAAGCACCTTGCAGCTCAAGGACAAAGTCAGTTTCAAGCAGCCACCATCCATTTCATACAAAGAGATTTTTATGTTGATGATGGCTTGGCAAGTGTTCCATCTGAAAGTGAGGCCATTCAACTTATCAAGGACTCAGTAGAGCTATGCTCTACAGGGAAGTTAAGACTTCACAAATTTGTGTCCAATAGTGAAAATGTTATGTCCACCATTCCAGAAGAAGAGCGTGCCACAGTGAAAGATCTTGACATGTCTCTAAGTTCACCACGCAGTGAAAGAGCTCTTGGTGTAGAATGGTGCGTAACATCAGACTGCTTCAAGTTCAGAGTTCAAGTGAAGTTGAACCCACTGACAAGAAGAGGTGTACTTTCCACCGTCGCCTCTGTTTATGATCCCCTAGGCTTCATTGCACCATTTGTCCTCTTAGGCAAGCAGATTCTCCAGCAAATGTGCAGAGATAAAGTTGATTGGGATCAAGAGCTTCCAGACCACTTGAAACCACAGTGGGAGTCCTGGATCAAAGACCTTCCAAGTTTGGCCGACGTACAGATTCAAAGATGCTTCATTCCTACAGACTTTGGACAGGTCAAAAGATACGAGCTTCATCACTTTGCAGATGCCAGTGTCAGTGGATATGGTACATGCTCTTATCTGCGACTTATTAACCAAGCAGAACAAGTCCACTGTTGCTTAATGATGGCTAAGTCAAGAGTCGCACCTACTAGTGTCATAACTATACCTCGACTCAAGCTCTCAGCAGCAGTTGTTGCAGTCAGAGTCAGTGATCTACTCAAAACAGAGCTTGAGCTTCCAGACATTGAAGAGTTTTTCTGGACAGACTCCACTGTCATTCTCGGGTACATAAACAATGAAGCCAGGAGGTTTCAAGTGTTTGTAGCAAATCGAATACAAAGAATCAAGTCAAGCACAAGAACAGGACAATGGTCATATGTCGCATCAGAGAAGAACCCGGCAGACTATGCTTCTCGAGGCTTGACTGCAGAACAACTCAAAGCCTCAGATTGGTTTAAGGGACCAGCATTCCTCTGGGAAAAGAACTTACCTGGCGGAGATGTTAAGGTGGGAGAGATCAAAGAAAATGATCCAGAACTTCGCAAAACCTTTGTGTGTACTACCAAGGCAAAGGAAGAACAAACTATTCTCAGCAGGGTTGAGAAGTTCTCAGAGTGGTCCCGGCTGATAAAGGCACTTGCGATCTTGAAAAGAAAAGTCAAGGAACATAAAGGTCATATACAAAGGTCCAAAGACAGTACAAGTCTGGAAGAGAGAAAAGAAGCTGAACTGTTGGTTATTAAACTTGTTCAACAGAAAGCTTTTGCGGAAGAGATAAAGACTCTGAAAGTAAAGAAATCACTCTCTAAGACTAAAAATCATAAATTGGTCAAACTGAATCCATTTTTGGATGAAGAAGGAGTTCTCAGAGTTGGTGGACGTTTGAGTCAAGCTGTTCTACATCCACATGTAAAGCACCCAGCAATACTCCCCAAAGACGATCATATATCAACTTTGCTCATCAGACATTTTCACTCAAAGGTTCAACACCAAGGTCGTGGAATGACCATGAATGAGCTGCGTGCCAACGGTTGGTGGATTCTTGGAAGCAGCCGTGCAGTTTCATCATATATCTTCAAATGTGTCAGGTGTCGTAAGTACAGAAGGAAATTGGAGAACCAAAGTATGGGAGATTTGCCAGTAGATCGGACAGAATCTACCCCACCATTCACCTATGTGGGAATGGATTGTTTTGGGCCAATATACGTCAAAGACGGACGAAAAGAGCTCAAGAAATATGGACTCATACTAACCTGTCTAAGTTCACGAGCCATACATATCGAAGTACTAGATGACTTAAGTACAGATGCATTCCTAAATGCTTTGCGAGCGTTTATTGGAATAAGAGGAAATGTTCGTCAGCTAAGATGCGACAGAGGAACCAATTTTGTTGGTGCCCAACGAGAACTGGCACATCTCATGAAAAATATGGACCAGGAAAAAGTGAAAGCACTTGGATGTGAATTTCTCATGAATCCCCCTTTAGCAAGCCACATGGGCGGAGTGTGGGAAAGACAGATTAGAACCATCCGTAGCGTTTTTTCTGCTATCCTTGACCAGTCAGCAAAGAGACTTGATAGTACATCTTTGAGAACTTTGTTGTATGAGGTCATGGCAATCATCAACAGTAGGCCGCTCTCAGTAGAACATCTGAGCGATCCAACAGGCCCTGAACCGTTAACGCCTAACCACATTCTAACTATGAAGTCAACCATCGTTCAACCTCCACCAGGAAACTTCATAAAAGAAGATCTGTACCTTCAAAAGAGATGGAGAAGAGTACAATATTTGTCCAATGAGTTTTGGATTCGTTGGAGGAAAGAATATTTGCTCAACTTGCAACCAAGACAAAAGTGGACTGCACACAGAAGAGATCTTAAGATAAATGATGTAGTGCTTCTACAAGAAGATCTGGCTCCACGCAATGAGTGGAAGCTGGCTAAAGTCACAGATGTCTATCCTGGAACAGATAACAAAGTCAGAAAGGTTAGACTTTTGGTCAGTGAAAAGACTTATGACAAACAGAACAGACTTACAGTTAAAACAGTTTCCTTAGAACGACCGATACATAAGGTTGTTGTTTTGCTGGAAGCAGACTAAGACTTATTTCAAGTTTAGATTGTGTGTCAGTTCATGTTGAAATCCCACAGTAAGAGTTGTGACATTTGGTGGGAGTGTAACGGCCACATTTTCATTTTCTATTTTCTGTGTATTTAGTCTTTTAGTATGGTTGAGCACCACTAGGTGGCACTGTGGCGAAACTAAAAAGCTTTGTGTGCAGAGTTAATTAGGTCAGAAGAAGCGACATCTAGAAGAGAAGACATATGTGAAAAGGTGTAAAAATAAGGAGAAATAAGTTCCCTAAGAAGAGACAAGAAGACCAATGCTAATTCTTCTCACGGTACTCAGCCAACGAGGTATTGTTTGTCTGTTTATTTTGTGGCAATAGTTTTATTTGTCAGTCGTATTTATTTTCTTTAAGCTAATTATCGTTTTGTCTGTGTCCTTTAGTTTTCACGGTGTGTTTATGAGTCAACCAAGATGGCTTCAATAAATTCATCAGTTGAGGAAACGATTTGTGTCCGTCTGTACCTGGAAGAATTATATATTTTATTTGATCTTTTATTAGATGCATCAGTTTTTTTTTTATCAGGCAGAAAAACTCTCCAGGACCACCTTCTAGTATCGGGTCATCCTCTTCATGAGGTCCACCTTCTAGTACCAGGTCGTCCTCTTCATGAGGTCCACCTTCTAGTACCGGGTCTTCCTCTTCATCAGGACCACCTTCTAGTACCGGGTCGTCCTCTTCATCAGGACCACCTTCTAGTACCGGGTCGTCCTCTTCATCAGGACCTTCTAGTACCGGGTCGTCTTCTTCATCGGGTCCACCTTCTAGTACCGGGTCGGACCTTTTTAATCCTGGTGTGATAGATGAAGCAGGTGGAGGAAACCTTCCTCAGAGGTTTTCTCCATATTAACATGACAGCATCACACAGTTGCTGCAGGTTTGTCGGCTGCATCCATGATGAGAATCTCCCGTTCCACCACATCCCAAAGCTGCTCTACTGGACTGAGATCTGGTGGCTGTGGAGGCCGTTGGAGTCCAGTGAACTCATCGTCATGTTCTAGAAAGCAGGTGGAGATGATCTGAGCTTTGTGACATGGTGCATTATCCTGCTGGAAGTAGCATCAGAAGATGCTCCACTGTGGTCATAAAGGGATGGACATGGTCAGCAACAATACTCAGGTAGGCTGTGCTGGTTAAACCAGGCCACGTTGGTACTAAGGGGCCCAAAGTGGGCCAAGAAAATCTCCCCCCACCATTACACCAGCAGCAGCCTGAAGCGTTGATCCAAGGCAGGATGGATCCATGTTTTCATGATGTTTCCAGCAGATTCTGAGCTGAGCATCTGAATGTGGAGCTGAAATGGAGCCTCATCAGACCAGCAACCATGTCACGTTCAAAGTCTCTTGAATCCTCTTTCTTCCTCATTCTGATGCTCAGCTTGAACGTTGTGTCTGGTATCCATGTTGAAACTCCATTAATTCTGACACTCATGATCAGGTTTAGGTGCGGTTAATAATTCATCCAGAAACACCAGCTGTTCGCTGACTGCTGCAACTCCTGCTGTGTCTGCAGGACTCATTAAAAAATAAGCTGAAATCTCCGGAGAGTCAATGTTTACAGACCAGCAGAGAGCTGACAGGCTGAAAAACCAAGTTTCTGTCCAACTGGACTGACTGGGCGACAGACACCACCCTCAGCCTTGGACTGCCGCTCCATTCCCGTCCATCCAGGGCAGTTGTCCTCCATGGGTGAGGACAATAGTTTGGTGGTTGGAGGCTAGAAACCACAACAGCATCAGCTAAGCTAGGAGTTAATATGATGTTAGCATCAGAGTCTGTTAGAACTCATTCTTTATTCATTTTCTACTGACTCGTCTTTTCCTGCAATAGACCCAAAAATAAACCGCTGACGGGGTCTGACCATGTCATTAGGCTGCTATTACTACCAGCCCAGAGTCTTCAATCTTCCTGCACAGGTGGAAATATGTAAATGAGCTCCTGCAGACCGAGAGGAAGCCTGGTCCGACAACAACGATGGGAAGATTTATAAAACTCCTTCAGCCCAGAGAGGAGAAAGATGCTGAAGCAGGAACATGAAGGGAAAAGGAAACATCCGAGTGGACTGAGGAAAATGTGGAAAATACAGTAAAGTCCACAAAAAGAAGAGGAACCAGGCAGGAGTCGATGTGTCACCAAGAAGAGAAGGAAAAGAGAAGTAAAGCAGAGGAAGAGCAGGCTGCAGGACGAAGGGAGGCAGCCACGGCTGCAACGTGCACACACAGCATGCACACACATGTGCATGGATGTGAGAAGCAGTCAAAGAAGGACTTTGGGACAAATTTCTGTCTTGTCAGCTTTGGTTCATAAACTCAAGAAAATCTTTATTTACAACTTGGTGAGTTTTATTTCCTCTTTGTACTGTTTTTATAAAAGAATATAAGAATATTTTAAGTGAGAATATTTTATTTATGCACATCTTTAGATGAACGTGCGCGGATGCGTAGTCGTGCACACGTCCTACCTGACAGCTGTTAGACCAGAGTCAGGAAGTTTAAACTGTTAGTTTGGGCGACGGTGGTAAAAATGGCTCTTTGTTAGAAAACATTCTGGACTCTTGGCCCAGAGCCTCCCTGGCTGTTCTGGGAACGGTGTCCTAGAACGGTCCAAGGATGGGACAACTCTGGTCTGACAGGACAGGGCCACGTCTCCACCAGCAGTGAAGGTCGGCTCCGGTCTGGCTGCTTACACTGAAACAGTTTCCATGTGTTTCCATGGTGGTGATAGGAGCCCAGGCTGCTGGGGACCAGCTGCAGCTAGCTGGGGTGGATTTTGGACTACCTCGCTAACAGACCACAAATCGTGAGGGTGCAGGGCTTGGAGTCGGATCGGCTTCTCTGCAGCAGCAGTTCTGGCTCCTTCCTGGTCACCCTCTACAGGACACTGGCAGCTCCCCCAGGGTCCGGCTGCTCTGACCACGGTGCGAAGGAGAGCTACCGCAGGTCCTCCCTGTCTGCTGCCGTCAGACTGGACAATAAAGAAAACAACAGCTAGTCTGCAGACAGATAAACAACTGACAGCTGGACTCCTGCACCTCACTGTTCATTTCACTGTTTCCCATTTTCCTACTTGGGATATTTTATGTATTCTCAGAAAAATCCTTTCTGTACTGTGTGCAGGCGTAATTATTTATTTTTTATATGTACTTTTATGCAAAAAATCTTATTTCCTTTATTTTTCTTCTTCTTCTGTGTCTTGTATTTGCTCCTGTTTATTTCCCACTGTGTGTCTTGCTGCTGCTATGCTATAAATTTCCGCCATGGGACTAAAACTGGAATCTGAATAACTGGTGGATAACTGGTGTATAACTGGTGAGTAACTGGTAAATAACTGGTGGATAACTGGGGGATAACTGGTGAATAAATGGTGGATAACTGGTGGATAACTGGTGAATAACTGGTGGATAACTGGTGAATAACTGGTTGATAACTGGTGTATCACTGGTTTATAAATGGTGTATAACTGGTGTATAAATGGTGTATTACTGATGGATAAATGGAATAACTGGTGTATAAATGGTTTATAAATGGTGGATAACTGGTGGATAAATGGTGTATAACTGGTGGATAAATGGTGAATAACTGGTTTATCACTGGTTTATAAATGCTGAATAACTGATGGATAACTGGTGTATAAATGGTGTATAACTGGTGGATAAATGGTGAATAACTGCTGTATAACTGGTGTATAAATGGTGTGTAAATAGTGTATAACTGGTTTATAAATGGTGGATAACTGGTGGATAAATGGTGTATAACTGGTGGATAAATGGTGAATAACTGGATTATCACTGGTTTATAAATGGTGAATAACTGGTGGATAACTGGTAAATAACTGGTGTATAACTGGTGTATAAATGGTGTATAACTGGTGGATAAATGGTGAATAACTGGTGGATAACTGGTGTATAAATGGTGTGTAAATAGTGTATAACTGGTGAATAACTGGTGGATAACTGGTGTATAAATGGTGTGTAAATAGTGTATAACTGGTGAATAACTGGTGTATAACTGGTGTATAACTGGTGAATAACTGGTGTATAAATGGTGAATAACTGGTGTATAACTGGTTTATAAATGGTGGATAACTGGGGGATAACTGTTGAATAACTGGTGTATAACTGGTGAATAACTGGTGGATAACTGGTGAAAAACTGGTGGATAACTGGTGGATAACTGGTTTATAAATGGTGGATAACTGGTGTATAACTGGTGAATAACTGGTGTATAAATGGTGAATAACTGGTGGATAACTGGTTTATAGATGGTGGATAACTGGTGTATAAATGGTGTGTAAATAGTGTATAACTGGTGAATAACTGCTGTATAACTGGTGTATAAATGGTGAATAACTGGTGGATAACTGGTTTATAAATGGTGGATAACTGGTGGGTAACTGGTGAATAACTGGTGGATAACTGGTGAATAACTGGTGGATGACTGGTTTATAAATGGTGGATAACTGGTGGATAACTGGTGAAAAACTGGTGAATAACTGGTGTATAAATAGCGGATAACTGGTGGATAAATGGCAAATAACTGGTGTATAAATGGTGAATAACTGGTGGATAACTGGTGTATAAATGGTGGATAACTGGTGTATAAATGGTGAATAACTGGTGGATAACTGGTGTATAAATGGTGGATAACTGGTGTATAAATGGTGAATAACTGGTGGATAACTGGTGAATAACTGATGGAAAACTGGTTTATAAATGGTGGATAACTGGTGGGTAACTGGTGAATAACTGGTGGATAACTGGTTTATAAATGGTGGATAACTGGGGGATAACTGGTGAATAACTGGTGAATAACTGGTGAATAACGGGTGTATAAATGGCGGAAAACTGGTGGATAAATGGCAAATAACTGGTGTATAACTGGTGAATAACTGGTTGATAACTGGTGAATAACTGGTGGATAACTGGTGAATAACTGGTGGATAACTGGTTTATAAATGGTGGATAACTGGTGAATAACTGGTTGATAACTGGTGTATCACTGGTTTATAAATGGTGTATAACTGGTGTATAAATGGTGTATTACTGGTGGATAAATGGAATAACTGGTGTATAAATGGTTTATAAATGGTGGATAACTGGTGGATAAATGGTGTATAACTGGTGGATAAATGGTGAATAACTGGTTTATCACTGGTTTATAAATGCTGAATAACTGATGGATAACTGGTGTATAAATGGTGTATAACTGGTGGATAAATGGTGTATAACTGGTGGATAACTGGTGTATAAATGGTGTGTAAATAGTGTATAACTGGTGAATAACTGGTGGATAACTGGTGTATAAATGGTGTGTAAATAGTGTATAACTGGTGAATAACTGGTGTATAACTGGTATATAACTGGTGAATAACTGGTGTATAAATGGTGAATAACTGGTGTATAACTGGTTTATAAATGGTGGATAACTGGTGGATAACTGGTGACTGGTGAAAAACTGGTGGATAACTGGTGGATATCTGGTTTATAAGTGGTGGATAACTGGTGTATAACTGGTGGATAACTGGTTTATAAATGGTGGATAACTGGTGGATAACTGGTGAATAACTGGTGAATAACTGGTGAATAACGGGTGTATAAATGGCGGATAACTGGTGGATAAATGGCGAATAACTGGTGTATAACTGGTGAATAACTGGTTGATAACTGGTGTATAAATGGTGGATAACTGGTGTATAAATGGTGAATAACTGGTGGATAACTGGTGTATAAATGGTGGATAACTGGTGTATAAATGGTGAATAACTGGTGGATAACTGGTGAATAACTGATGGAAAACTGGTTTATAAATGGTGGATAACTGGTGGGTAACTGGTGAATAACTGGTGGATAACTGGTTTATAAATGGTGGATAACTGGGGGATAACTGGTGAATAACTGGTGAATAACTGGTGAATAACGGGTGTATAAATGGCGGAAAACTGGTGGATAAATGGCAAATAACTGGTGTATAACTGGTGAATAACTGGTTGATAACTGGTGAATAACTGGTGGATAACTGGTGAATAACTGGTGGATAACTGGTTTATAAATGGTGGATAACTGGTGAATAACTGGTTGATAACTGGTGTATCACTGGTTTATAAATGGTGAATAACTGGTGTATAAATAGCGGATAACTGGTGGATAAATGGCAAATAACTGGTGTATAAATGGTGAATAACTGGTGGATAACTGGTGTATAAATGGTGGATAACTGGTGTATAAATGGTGAATAACTGGTGGATAACTGGTGTATAAATGGTGGATAACTGGTGTATAAATGGTGAATAACTGGTGGATAACTGGTGAATAACTGATGGAAAACTGGTTTATAAATGGTGGATAACTGGTGGGTAACTGGTGAATAACTGGTGGATAACTGGTGAATAACTGGTGGATAACTGGTTTATAAATGGTGGTAACTGGGGGATAACTGGTGAATAACTGGTGAATAACTGGTGAATAACGGGTGTATAAATGGCGGATAACTGGTGGATAAATGGCGAATAACTGGTGTATAACTGGTGAATAACTGGTTGATAACTGGTGAATAACTGGTGGATAACTGGTTTATAAATGGTGGATAACTGGTGAATAACTGGTTGATAACTGGTGTATCACTGGTTTATAAATGGTGTATAACTGGTGTATAAATGGTGTATTACTGGTGGATAAATGGAATAACTGGTGTATAAATGGTTTATAAATGGTGGATAACTGGTGGATAAATGGTGTATAACTGGTGGATAAATGGTGAATAACTGGTTTATCACTGGTTTATAAATGGTGAATAACTGATGGATAACTGGTGTATAAATGGTGTATAACTGGTGGATAAGTGGTGAATAACTGGTGGATAACTGGTGTATAAATGGTGTGTAAATAGTGTATAACTGGTTTATAAATGGTGGATAACTGGTGGATAAATGGTGTATAACTGGTCGATAACTGGTGTATAAATAGTGTGTAAATAGTGTATAACTGGTGAATAAGTGGTGGATAACTGGTGTATAAATGGTGTGTAAATAGTGTAAAACTGGTGAATAACTGGTGTATAACTGGTGTATAAATGGTGGATAACTGGTGTATAACTGGTTTATAAATGGTGGATAACTGGTGGATAACTGTTGAATAACTGGTGTATAACTGGTGAATAACTGGTGGATAACTGGTGAAAAACTGGTGGATAACTGGTGGATAACTGGTTTATAAATGGTGGATACTGGTGTATA
>NC_055700.1:1312294-1472294 GCF_017639745.1 Melanotaenia boesemani
CATGCCAACCCCCCCCCCCCCCCCCCCCCCCCCCCCCCCCCCCCCCCCCCCCCCCCGCCGCTTCAGTGACACCTCACAGCGAAATATATGTGGACTGGCAGCAACAGGTGAACATGCTCCCCCGCCGACGTGCACTCTGCTCGTGCACAGGAGGTCACAGGGTGTGTGAATGTATGTGTGCTGGTGGGACGGAGGGCGGTGTTTGGTGTGTGGACGACCTCAGCTGCTCCGTCTGCAGACGGCTCAGATCCAGATCGGTGTCCTCCCCTCCTGTAAGCCAGCTGGTCTGGCTTCACATCGCTTCTTTACACTTTTTCCTTTTTCTTTCTAACATCTGTTCGTTTGACACAAAGGACGGAACAAGACCCACAGCTGGAGCTGCTGGGCGTCCTTCCAGGTGAGTGAGCTGGTGGAAGGCTGATGGTTGAGCTGGTGGAAGGCTGGTGGTTGAGCTGGAGGAAGGCTGGTGGTTGAGCTGGAGGAAGACTGATGGTTGAGCTGGAGGAAGGCTGGTAGCTGAGCTGGAGGAAGGCTGGTGGCTGAGCTGGAGGAAGACTGATGGTTGAGCTGGAGGAACGCTGATGGTTGAGCTGGAGGAACGCTGATGGTTGAGCTGGAGGAAGGCTGGTGGTTGAGCTGGAGGAAGGCTGATGGTTGAGCTGGAGGAAGACTGATTGTTGAGCTGGAGGAAGGCTGATGGTTGAGCTGGAGGAAGGCTGATGGTTGAGCTGGAGGAAGACTGATGGTTGAGCTGGAGGAAGACTGATGGTTGAGCTGGAGGAACGCTGGTAGCTGAGCTGGAGGAAGGCTGGTAGCTGAGCTGGAGGAAGGCTGGTGGTTGAGCTGGAGGAAGACTGATTGTTGAGCTGGAGGAAGGCTGATGGTTGAGCTGGAGGAAGGCTGATGGTTGAGCTGGAGGAAGACTGATGGTTGAGCTGGAGGAAGACTGATGGTTGAGCTGGAGGAAGGCTGGTAGCTGAGCTGGAGGAAGGCTGATGGCTGAGCTGGAGGAAGACTGATGGTTGAGCTGGAGGAAGACTGATGGTTGAGCTGGAGGAAGACTGATGGTTGAGCTGGAGGAACGCTGGTAGCTGAGCTGGAGGAAGGCTGGTGGCTGAGCTGGAGGAAGGCTGGTAGCTGAGCTGGAGGAAGGCTGGTGGTTGAGCTGGAGGAAGGCTGATGGCTGAGCTGGAGGAAGGCTGGTAGCTGAGCTGGAGGAAGGCTGGTGGCTGAGCTGGAGGAAGACTGATGGTTGAACTGGAGGAAGGCTGATGGTTGAGCTGGAGAAAGGCTGATGGTTGAGCTGGAGGAAGACTGATGGTTGAACTGGAGGAAGGCTGATGGTTGAGCTGGAGGAAGACTGATGGTTGAGCTGGAGGAAGGCTGATGGTTGAGCTGGAGGAAGGCTGATGGTTGAACTGGAGGAAGGCTGATGGTTGAGCTGGAGGAACGCTGGTAGCTGAGCTGGAGGAAGGCTGGTAGCTGAGCTGGAGGAAGGCTGGTGGTTGAGCTGGAGGAAGGCTGATGGCTGAGCTGGAGGAAGGCTGGTGGCTGAGCTGGAGGAAGACTGATGGTTGAACTGGAGGAAGGCTGATGGTTGAGCTGGAGAAAGGCTGATGGTTGAGCTGGAGGAAGACTGATGGTTGAACTGGAGGAAGGCTGATGGTTGAGCTGGAGGAAGACTGATGGTTGAACTGGAGGAAGGCTGATGGTTGAGCTGGAGGAAGGCTGGTAGCTGAGCTGGAGGAAGGCTGGTGGCTGAGCTGGAGGAAGACTGATGGTTGAACTGGAGGAAGGCTGATGGTTGAGCTGGAGAAAGGCTGATGGTTGAGCTGGAGGAAGACTGATGGTTGAACTGGAGGAAGGCTGATGGTTGAGCTGGAGGAAGACTGATGGTTGAGCTGGAGGAAGGCTGATGGTTGAGCTGGAGGAAGACTGATGGTTGAACTGGAGGAAGGCTGATGGTTGAGCTGGAGGAAGACTGATGGTTGAGCTGGAGGAAGGCTGATGGTTGAGCTGGAGGAAGGCTGGTGGTTGAGCTGGAGAAAGACTGATGGTTGAGCTGGAGGAAGGCTGGTGGTTGAGCTGGAGGAAGACTGATGGTTGAACTGGAGGAAGGCTGATGGTTGAGCTGGAGGAAGGCTGATGGTTGAGCTGGAGAAAGGCTGATGGTTGAGCTGGAGGAAGACTGATGGTTGAGCTGGAGGAAGGCTGATGGTTGAGCTGGAGGAAGGCTGATGGTTGAGCTGGAGGAAGACTGATGGTTGAGCTGGAGGAAGGCTGATGGTTGAGCTGGAGGAAGGCTGATGGTTGAGCTGGAGGAAGACTGATGGTTGAGCTGGCGGAAGACTGATGGTTGAACTGGAGGAAGGCTGATGGTTGAGCTGGAGAAAGGCTGATGGTTGAGCTGGAGGAAGACTGATGGTTGAGCTGGAGGAAGGCTGGTGGTTGAGCTGGAGAAAGGCTGATGGTTGAGCTGGAGGAAGACTGATGGTTGAGCTGGAGGAAGGCTGGTGGTTGAGCTGGAGAAAGGCTGATGGTTGAGCTGGAGGAAGGCTGATGGTTGAGCTGGAGGAAGACTGATGGTTGAGCTGGAGGAAGGCTGGTGGCTGAGCTGGAGGAAGACTGATGGTTGAACTGGAGGAAGGCTGATGGTTGAGCTGGAGGAAGGCTGGTGGTTGAGCTGGAGAAAGGCTGGTGGTTGAGCTGGAGGAAGACTGATGGTTGAACTGGAGGAAGGCTGGTGGTTGAGCTGGAGAAAGGCTGGTGGTTGAGCTGGAGGAAGACTGATGGTTGAACTGGAGGAAGGCTGGTGGTTGAGCTGGAGAAAGGCTGATGGCTGAGCTGGAGCTGGGGAGCTGGAAAGAAATGAGGTTACTTCATATAAAGTTGAAGATGAAGGAAAAACATCTTAATAAAACAGGTTAAAGTCAGAGACAGAAGGCAGAGCTAAATTAAAGCAGGAATGTTGGGGTTTAACCACTAAGCAGCAGCAGAAACAAGCAAAAACAAAAACTAAGAATCTAATTTTCTTTTTCAAAGTTCAAAGTTTCTTCTCTTAAACTTTCTAGCTGCGGGACGTCTGGCTGCCTTCAGAAGCAACTTGTATATGTGCTGACCACGAGCTAGCAGCTGGGCTTTGTGGTTAAATCTAGTTTATGTGGATCTAACTGTAAGGGTTCAGTCCTGATCTAGTCCTCATGGTTTCACCTCTGATTTTGTTGTAAGTGGTCTAGATCACTTTTTCCTCCGGCTTTCTGAAGGTCTGTTAACGTTTTTCTTTGGATATTTTCTAAGTTTGGTTCATTTCCAGTACCAGGTCTGATATCAGACCAGTTTCAGAGGAACTTGCCTCTAACCTGTGAATCTTTCAGGCAGAAAAAAGGCTCCTAAGCTAACATAGTAGCTAGTGTTGTCTTGTTAAAGTTATTTCTTATTTTAGACAAACAACGGGTCTGACTTCACTTTGTGAATACTAATATAGATACTAACTTTATTCAGCTTTAACTTAGCAGCTAATGCTAACGTAACAGCTCATGTTAACTTGTTTATGCTAATGTTGCAGCTAATGCTGTGTAGGCTAATGTAGCAGCTAACATTTCCATGTTAATGCTAACGTAACAGCTAACGTTATCCTGTTAAAGTTTAGTCCAGACCAGAGTCCAGACTAAACATGGAGAAGCAGCATTTAGCTGTTATGCTGCAAACAAATGGAACAAACTGCCAGTGGAGATTAAACTTTCCCCAAATGTAGACATTTTTAAATCCAGGTTAAAAACATTTCTTTTCTCATGCACCTATGCATGAAATCTGCACGGTAACTTTTTTAACTTATCTTACTTTTAATCATTTTAATGTAATTTATTATTTTATTGTGATTATGTGTTGATGCCTTTTACTATTTCTAAATATCTGTAATGTCTTTGTTTATGTAAAGCACTTTGAATTGTCCTGTACATGAAATGTGCTGTACAAATAAACTGCCTTGCCTAAAGTAATGTTTG
This sequence comes from Melanotaenia boesemani, assembly GCF_017639745.1. Classification (NCBI taxonomy): domain Eukaryota; kingdom Metazoa; phylum Chordata; class Actinopteri; order Atheriniformes; family Melanotaeniidae; genus Melanotaenia; species Melanotaenia boesemani. The sequence continues at coordinate 1,316,299 of NC_055700.1, forward strand.
CTTTTTCTAACTTTTAAATGATCTTCTCAGCACAGGTTATTTTGCTAATGCTAGATCAGACCCCATCAGACCAGGTCAGACCAGGTCAAACCAGGTCAGACCAGGTCAGGCCAGGTCAGACCAGGTCAGACCAGGTCAGACCAGGTCAAACCAGGTCAGACCAGGTCAGGCCAGACCTTTGGTGATAAAGTTTTGTCTGCTTGGTGAATAATTGTTATTTATAAATATATGACATCATCATCTGGATGTAAACAAACAAACTAAGCTCTGGTGATGGCAGCTTGTCTTTATGTAACAGACAGAATCCGGTTTGTTGTTTGTGTTTTACAGTCAGAACTGGCTCCGCCTTCATGTTTGATTAACGAACTTTGTCATGTTGGACAAAGAAAACCAGTTAAAGAATCTGGAACCAGTCTGGTTTTAACATGTGTAAGTTGGTCAGATTATTGGTGGATTGATTATCGTGGATTTAAAAACCGGTTGTATTGAACTGATTTATAGAATAAAAAAGTTCAGCTGCAGTCTGAGTTGCCTCCACTGGGGGGCAGCACCGCGCCTTTTAGTTGTGTTTTTGTTTTTAGTTTTTTTTTATAAAGTTTTTTTTTATTTATGTGGTTTTTTTTTGGGGGGGGGGGGGGGGTTGAATATTTATTTTAAAAAAATAAAACTAAAACCAGAAAAACTTCTTTAGTTTGATTTTATTTATGTTTCTGATCCACTGTTGTCTCCTCCTGCGTGTGCGTGTGACGCCTCCGCCTGCTGACGTCCATCCAGGTGCTCGCTGACAGCCGGAGAGGCGCGTGCTCCTGCAGGAGGAGACCCGTGGGTGGACTGAGCCGAGCCGCCGGACGGAGATCGGACATCCCGGACTGAGCGCGAGGTAAGCGGCCAGACGTCCGGCTGTTTGTGCGCCTGTGTGAGGACGCGGTGGGGGTGTGCGCGAGCATGATGCGGGCTGTGACAGATAAACAACAGGAAGGGAGCGGGAGGAGGGGAGGGGGGTCACAAGGACCTGCTGACTTTCTGGAGAAGTTTGCTGCCGCGGACAGGTCGAGTTTTCCGGCTGAGAGCGGCGGGAAGAGTCGGGACATTTTCCGCGAGGTTCGGGTTTCTGCAGCAGCTCAGGGTAAGACCGCGCGAGCGAAAGTCAGAAAGTGATGCAAACCATGATCCGGATCAGGATCCATCCCTGGAGGTAATCCTCACGGCCGATCGGACCTCCTGAGGGGCCCCGGGCCAGCTTCATGGTGCGTTCAGGAGCAGAGCCGACCTGGAGCAGTCTGAACATTTTAGAAAGTTATCTTCAGTTTTTTCAGATTTCTGGGTTTTTACTTGTTGATGTTTAATCGTAGAGTCGCTGGTTGGAGCATCGGTCCGGAAAGAAACTTATCTAAGGAACAGCTGCATTATTTCAAAAGGGAATTTGACTTTTCACCTTTAAATGTTTCGTGAGACCTGATCAGACTTTCTCCATTAATTCCTTCGTTTTGTGTCCACATAAAGAAAAAAAATATAAAATCTTTTCTTCTCATTTGTAGCCGCCGGTTTGATTCCTATAAAGTCGCTTATTGACTCAGCTTCATCGTTTTCAGCTTTTCAGATTAAAAACAAGATTTTTCCGTCTCAGTATTACAAAGTTTTAGTTTAAATCTGCAGAAAAGATGCAAACGGGAAGAAAAGGGATCCGTTTGTGGTTAAAACGTCAGAAAGTGGAAAAACAAACCAAGAAAAGTCCGTTTTTAGATGTTAAACTAGACATTTAGATAGATAGATAGATAGATAGAAGTACTTTATTCATCCCAAGCTGGGAAATTTAGGTGTTGCAGCGGTACAGTCATTTATTTTACCAGCGCTGCTCATCTTCAGCTGCTGGTGTTAATAAAACGTCTTGGATGATCATGTTTAGATCCCTGACCCATGCTTGGTTCGTTTTCTGGAGTTAAAAGCTAAACCAGGTCTGAGCTCCGGTCCTCCTGCTGAAGAAGCTGCTGGACGGTTTATTTCCTGAGCACCAGCCACCAGCTGATCGTCTCTGCTTACAGGAGGACGTTCCTAAAGACACATGGGACGTCTCAGACCTCAGACGGCCTTTTAATCTGCAGCAGCTCCAGAGCCTGCTGGCACTGCCTCCGTTCATCCTCCCCAACATCAGCTCGCTGACACGAAATCAGCTCATGAGCTGCTTTTCCACCAAAAGTTCCAGGAACTGTTACTCATGAGCAGAAACTTTCCCAAAGTCCAGCCATCACACGAGTTTCTGTATCAGAGCCAAAGTCCTGACCGGACTCACTGGAATTCCTGCTTAACATTTACATGCAGCATTCACCCGATCCCGGCTGATCCCGGCTGTTCCCGGCTGATCCCGGCTGTTCCCGGCTGTTCCCGGTTGATCCCGGTTCCTCTGACATGCAGAGCTAAGCTGCTCCTTCTCTGTTTGTCATCTGATGGAAACCTAAGAGGTTGGATTGTCCGGATAGAAAACGAGAACCCACCCATTGAAGACCACCAAACAACTTCTTAAAAATTCCATGTTTTTCAGGAACTAAAAGTTTCCTTTGGACCGTTTTCTGAAGCAGAACCAGGTGATGTGACGGTGTGATGAAGTATTGCTCAGAAGCCACCACTTTCTTCCGTTGTCATGGTGATGAGTTGTGATGGTGTCACTCTCTGAATACACCGCACGCATCACGAACCTTCCCTGCACAGGTTTTCCATGTAGCCGTTGAACATGTTGACCGAGGTGGGGAAAAAGTTCCCGATTCCTTTCGCTCCACTTTGAAAACAAATGTGAGCCTCCACGTAGCGTCGCGTCGTCTGACGCCACTCAAAGCGTACAGCATAGAATTACACTAACTAGATCTGCACCTACGGCAGCATGTGCGGCTCGAGGGTGGACACAAGGCCGCGATCCCGGAGGGCCCAGGCCCGGATAAAGGCAGAGGGTTGCGGCAGGAAGGGCACATCCCACGACCCTCCATCCCAGGTCAGATGGACACAGATGATTTGCTGGCGACTCTTGAAGGGAAAAGCTGAAAGGAAGAAGAAGGTCTGCGCCTATGGATCGGGCTGTTGTCAGGATAGTGATCTAGAAATTCATCCAGAGCGGATCGGTGCATCCCTGTTCGTTGGGGATTACAGAAGTCTGATTGGTTCTTGATCAGTTGTGTAAAATGTGGGACGAATGCTGTGTTTTGGTGACATGTTTGTACTTTCAGGCTTGCAGTATTGTTCCGTACCTGTAGTTTTATTTGTACGGTACTTGTTACGTTTACAGTCGACTGAACTGATGTCCCTTTCCTCGCTCTGTAGCGTTGCCTTAAGGGGCCCAGTGCTGCATGTTGATGCACATGTTCGGTGGCTCTTGGCTGCTGGCTCTTCTGATGGCTCTGCTGATACCTTCTAAATGGAGGGTTTGTTGTAAACCAACAGAAGCCGGACGCCTCAGAGGCGGTATGGCTGCATTGCGCTTCATGTTCTCTTGGTGGAGATGAAGTACATTCGCAAGAAAGCGCTGCAGGCTGCGATCACACAGAGGAGGTCTGTGTGGGACTCCCTGAAGTGGTGGTCACATGGTTACACAACCACAATCAGCTGTTGATCGCTGCACCTGCTTTATCAGCAGGGTTATCTGTGTCACTAATTGATGGTAAATCAGTTTAATTGTAGAGTTTACTGATCTGGTGAAGTATCAGAGAGATCTTGAAAGGAGCTGTGATCAGTGGGTTGAAATGATGCTAGTGTTTGGAGATTCATCTCCATCCTCTGGGCAGAAACACGTCTTCAGGGGGTAAAAACCCAGCTGATATGGTGGAGAAGTTTGAGGTCGTGGAACCATCGTGGAACCACAAATGAGAACCGTCTGGACGGAAAGAGACAGAACCCGATGGTGGTCTAGAAGGATTTAAACTCCAGACCCAGAAGTTTCTCTACAGGCAGGGTTAGACACCTGACTTTGAATCAAGAAGAAATGGGAAAGAAAAGGGGCCCAGAGCGGAGCCTTGGGGCACTCCTCTGGAAAAGTAATAAAACATAGATGTGAAAACCATGGCAGGATTCCCTCATCCATAGACGTAGATGAGGAAACTGTGGGTCTGGTAAACCTGATTAAGAACAATTTAAGTGTTATATCAACTAAAATGGTCAATAACAGATTTAAATTTGGGACAAATTCCCATCGATGAGCAGGTTGTTTAATTATATTGTGTATACATATGTATATATATATATATATATATATATATATATATATATACTATATGAACCATTTTGTAGCAGCTTTTAATCCCAGTATAAACCAGTCTGTAGCAGCTTTTAATCCCAGTATAAACCAGTCTGTAGCAGTTTTTAATCCCAGTATAAACCAGTGTGTAGCAGCTTTTAATCCCAGTATAAACCAGTCTGTAGCAGCTTTTAATCCCAGTATAAACCAGTCTGTAACAGCTTTTAATCCCAGTATAAACCAGTCTGTAGCAGCTTTTAATCCCAGTATAAACCAGTGTGTAGCAGCTTTTAATCCCAGTATAAACCAGTCTGTAACAGCTTTTAATCCCAGTATAAACCAGTGTGTAGCAGCTTTTAATCCCAGTATAAACCAGTCTGTAGCAGCTTTTAATCCCAGTATAAACCAGTGTGTAGCAGCTTTTAATCCCAGTATAAACCAGTGTGTAGCAGCTTTTAATCCCAGTATAAACCAGTGTGTAGCAGCTTTTAATCCCAGTATAAACCAGTGTGTAGCAGCTTTTAATCCCAGTATAAACCAGTCTGTAGCGGCTTTTAATCCCAGTATAAACCAGTCTGTAGCGGTTTTTAATCCCAGTATAAACCAGTGTGTAGCAGCTTTTAATCCCAGTATAAACCAGTGTGTAGCAGCTTTTAATCCCAGTATAAACCAGTCTGTAGCGGCTTTTAATCCCAGTATAAACCAGTCTGTAGCGGCTTTTAATCCCAGTATAAACCAGTGTGTAGCGGCTTTTAATCCCAGTATAAAGCAGTCTGTAGCGGCTTTTAATCCCAGTATAAAGCAGTCTGTAGTGGCTTTTAATCCCAGTATAAAGCAGTCTGTAGCGGCTTTTAATCCCAGTATAAACCAGTCTGTAGCGGCTTTTAATCCCAGTATGAACCAGTCTGTAGCAGCTTTTAATCCCAGTATAAACCAGTGTGTAGCAGCTTTTAATCCCAGTATAAACCAGTGTGTAGCGGCTTTTAATCCCAGTATAAACCAGTCTGTAGCAGCTTTTAATCCCAGTATAAACCAGTGTGTAGCAGCTTTTAATCCCAGTATAAACCAGTGTGTAGCAGCTTTTAATCCCAGTATAAACCAGTGTGTAACAGCTTTTAATCCCAGTATAAACCAGTCTGTAGCAGCTTTTAATCCCAGTATAAACTAGTCTGTAGCAGCTTTTAATCCCAGTATAAACCAGTGTGTAGCAGCTTTTAATCCCAGTATAAACCAGTCTGTAGCAGCTTTTAATCCCAGTATAAACCAGTGTGTAGCAGCTTTTAATCCCATTATAAACCAGTCTGTAGCAGCTTTTAATCTCAGTATAAACCAGTCTGTAACAGCTTTTAATCCCAGTATAAACCAGTCTGTAACAGCTTTTAATCTCAGTATAAACCAGTCTGTAACAGCTTTAAATCCCAGTATAAACCAGTCTGTAGCAGCTTTTAATCCCAGTATAAACCAGTCTGTAGCAGCTTTTAATCCCAGTATAAACCAGTCTGTAGCAGCTTTTAATCCCAGTATAAACCAGTCTGTAACAGCTTTTAATCCCAGTATAAACCAGTCTGTAGCAGCTTTTAATCCCAGTATAAACCAGTCTGTAGCAGCTTTTAATCCCAGTATAAACCAGTCTGTAACAGCTTTTAATCTCAGTATAAACCAGTCTGTAACAGCTTTTAATCCCAGTATAAACCAGTGTGTAACAGCTTTTAATCTCAGTATAAACCAGTCTGTAACAGCTTTAAATCCCAGTATAAACCAGTCTGTAGCAGCTTTTAATCCCAGTATAAACCAGTCTGTAACAGCTTTTAATCCCAGTATAAACCAGTCTGTAGCAACTTTTAATCCCAGTGTAAACCAGTGTTTAGCAGCTTTTAATCCCAGTATAAACCAGTGTGTAACAGCTTTTAATCTCAGTATAAACCAGTCTGTAACAGCTTTTAATCTCAGTATAAACCAGTCTGTAACAGCTTTTAATCTCAGTATAAACCAGTCTGTAACAGCTTTTAATCTCAGTATAAACCAGTCTGTAACAGCTTTTAATCTCAGTATAAACCAGTCTGTAGCAGCTTTTAATCCCAGTATAAACCAGTCTGTAACAGCTTTTAATCCCAGTGTAAACCAGTCTGTAACAGCTTTTAATCTCAGTATAAACCAGTCTGTAACAGCTTTTAATCCCAGTGTAAACCAGTCTGTAACAGCTTTTAATCTCAGTATAAACCAGTCTGTAGCAGCTTTTAATCCCAGTATAAACCAGTCTGTAGCAACTTTTAATCCCAGTGTAAACCAGTCTGTAACAGCTTTTAATCTCAGTATAAACCAGTCTGTAACAGCTTTTAATCTCAGTATAAACCAGTCTGTAGCAACTTTTAATCCCAGTGTAAACCAGTCTGTAACAGCTTTTAATCTCAGTATAAACCAGTCTGTAACAGCTTTTAATCCCAGTATAAACCAGTGTGTAACAGCTTTTAATCTCAGTATAAACCAGTCTGTAACAGCTTTAAATCCCAGTATAAACCAGTCTGTAGCAGCTTTTAATCCCAGTATAAACCAGTCTGTAACAGCTTTTAATCCCAGTATAAACCAGTCTGTAGCAGCTTTTAATCCCAGTATAAACCAGTGTGTAGCAGCTTTTAATTCCAGTATAAACCAGTCTGTAACAGCTTTTAATCCCAGTATAAACCGGTCTGTAACAGCTTTAATCCCAGTATAAACCAGTCTGTAGCAGCTTTTAATCCCAGTATAAACCAGTGTGTAGCAGCTGTCAGACTGGGAGGTAAAATGATGTAAAATGAATGTATGAATAGATGTAGCAGCATAAAGGTCGACCAGAAGAAGAAAGCAGAATTTATTACTAACAGAACTTTGTAGAAATAACACACAGACCAACAGTGACCAAACCTTTTCTCATCTCATCGTTCTCTCAAGTTTTGGCTTTCAGGAGAAAAAATATTGTTATTGAAACAAACACACAACAGAAACTATTTCCATGTTTCCACTTTTTCCTCATTTCCAGTACATTTAGTGGCTGGATTGTAAACCTCCTGGACGGGATAGAAATTCCTGGATAACTTCCGTAGGTGACCTGAAGGGTAGCTATCCATCACAGGTCACCCCACAGAGCTACACACCACCAGTAGACGCTGATGATGGTGGAGGAGACCTGCTGGAGGTTAAAGGGTTAATAACTACAGATTTTCACCATCAGTAAGTTCTCAGTTCCAGGTGTAAGGACTCCTCAGCTCCTCCTCCCATCCCCTCCTCTGATTTCCATCCGTCTGTAGTTTGAGGTAAAAAGTTCACTCCTGTATTTTTGGACTCCTGCTTCACGCTCTATAAATAGACGGGCTGTGTGTGCGTGGGTGGAGGCTTGCCGTCATCCTGGAAACGATCAAACTGCTCCTTTAAAGCTCTGAGCGTGTGTGTCTAAACCGTGTTGTGGCGTGGTGCTGCAGCGAGGAGGCGGCGTGACTCACGCAGCAGATATTCATGTAATGCCTGAGCGGCGTCACGCCGAGGAAGACTCCGGTACAGTCACAGAAATGATGCATTCTGGTTTCATGTCAGGATGTGTCAGTGAACGCAGCACAGAGCTGATTAACTGATGCTTCTGTTGGTGGGAAAGTAAAGCGCTGAGTCTGCAGACCAGATAAAACAAGCTCCGATGGATGGATTACTCTGACGTAGCATGAATCTGCCTCCTCAGTTTAACACTAACACCGAGTTGTTTAGTAAATTAAAGCAGGTCATCGGGTTTTCTGCAGGAAGGATGACAGCCGAGTCTGAGCAAAGACTAATGCCGTTAGCATGAAGCAGCTGTTTTAAGAAGCTCGTTTATAATAAAATACAAAAGGCAAATATTTGTAAGTGATAAAGATTTTGTGCATTTCTTTTATTCTAACTAGAATATTTGTAATTATTTGAGTCCATCTGAATGTTTTGAGGTCAAACCAGATTGTTTAGAGTTTTAAGGTTTTTACTTGGGTCAGTTTTCTCCTTTCTGGTTCATCCTGGCTGCGTTTCCACATATGGGAGCAGTTTTATCTAGGAAAGGTTTTCTCTTGAAGAACTTTGACGTTCTAATTCCAGTTTTTCTTAAAGGACAACGGGACAATTTGTCCACCTGTTCAGGCCCTTAAAGGACAAAAAAGTCCTGTCTCAAAAACAACTATACAACTATACTATGCTTTACAGATTAATATTTTATTCACTTTTTTCCCCAAACCTTTTAATCAACTTCAGTCATAGATAGACAGATGGATGGGCGGGCGGGCGGGCGGACAGATAGCTCTTACTACCTTTATGGATCAGTTTTTTGATCCTGCTGGCATCCCTGGAGCTCATGCTGCTCCCCCAGCACAACACAGCATACATGATGGCACTGCCCACCACAGACTGGAAGAACCAGTTTGACCATGTGATCAAACTGGTATTTAAAGGGTTAAAATAATTAGAATAATTAGACATCTGGTAGTTTCATTAGGACTGAAGTTGACTGAAGGACCTGAGCAATAAAATGATATTAATTTGTTGTGTGTTTATGTGTGTGTTTTTGGGGAGAGGACTTTTTTGTCCTCTAAGAGTCTGAACGGGAGTAAATTACAGTGACACACATGAGTTTAAGCCGTCAGAAGTTTCTGAGTTTACATCTACGTATTTCTGCAGCTCAGATTTATAACAGAGTTTACCAACTTAGTTAAACTTCAGTTAACGGTTTAATGTTCACACCAAGAAAGAAGCAAAGGGGACATTTTTATTTGCATTTTTCTCACACAAAGAAGAATTAATGTTAAATAACTTAAATTACATTATCTTTAATTACTTAATTAAATTAAATAAATTTATTTAATTAAATAAAATTGTAACACATGGTTGAGATAACAGTTAATAACAGGGATATGTTCCAAACTAAAAATAGAAATGGAAAACAAACCTTTGCTTTCGGCATTAATGACCCCAAACCCAGTGGTTACGTCTCAGGCAGGTTGATTTAAACTCATAATTAATAAGCAAATGGTTCTTATTGCTTCATAGCGTCCTGGTTCTGGAGTAATTCAGTCTCACGATGAGGAAGATGATGGTAATCGAGCAGCAGAAGAAGACGACGTGTTCTGACTGAAGAGACGTGTCTTCAGGGAGCACCTTTGTCATCTCTAATCCTCTGTTATTATTGATTTTAATTTATTTTGTTTTGTTTTTACATTTTTCTTTGTTTTTATCTTTACCCTGTCCTGTCAAGCACGGTGGCAGCAGAATGATGGTCGGGCTGCTGTTTGCTTTGCCAAGGGAAGCTTTATGGGTATAAGGCTCCTCTTGATGCTTAAATATTATTAGACCTAGTTTCCTGATACGGTTCTATATCGACTTTTTTAACAACATCTGATATCTGGGAGTAATCAGATTACTGTAAAATCTGATAGTCAGTGGTGTGAAGGTTTCATTTTATTTATTTAACAGTGACAGCACATATTAAGAAACAAAGATAAAATCAGTGTAAATATGCCAGGGTTAGCCTAAAGGCTAATTTTCACCCGTTGTCCCTGGCCAGATCTTCCAAGGCTGCCTGGTAACTAATAAAACATTATAAAAACACACTATGAACACACACATGCACAATTACTAAAATGGTACATAATCAGTAACAAACCCACAAGACACACAGACCATAGTTTCATGCAACATCCAGATAATAAAAACACACATTAAGAATAAAAACAACATTAATGTTGACAAATATAGGTATCAATAAGCCACTTTTTTGTGGTGGAGCTGAATGACTGGTAAGTGTCAAGTTGTCTGATATGACTTGGAATAGAGTTCAACTGCTGGGAGGCTCTGATTGAGAAGACGGACAGACTGAAAGCACTAGTCCCAGATGGAATAATAATCCCCTCGTCACTCCTCTCGTAATCCGAAGTGAGTCCGATCTTTTACCTACAAAGTCAGTGAGTATGGGGGAAGCCAGACCATGAAGGATTTTGTAAACAAGACATATATTTGTATACTTTATCAAATTCTCCCAACTCAGAAGGTTCTATTTATTAAGTATTTAACAGTGATGGTAACTGTGAGGTTTGTTGTCAAGAGTTTTCATATTCTGTTTGTATAATGTTTCAAAGGTTTGAGAGTGGTAGAATTGGCCTGTGACCAGCTCGTCAAACAGTATGTCATGTATGAAATAATCATTGAATGCATGAACATTTTAGCTGCCTCAGTAGACATACAGTGTCTTACAGATCTAAAATTGGCTAGGTTAAATTTAATTAATTTCCAAACATTTTTTACCTGAGCCCTAAAGTCAAGGTTGTAGTCTAGCGCAGTATCCTAAATACTTAAATTCATTACCACCTGTAACCTTTCTCCTCTGACAAAAACATCTGGTTCTGAAATATTATTTTCCTTGGTGAAGAACATCCCAGCAGTTTTGGGCACATTTTGTTGTAGACAACACTGAGTGAGCCATTTTGTTACCTTGACCAAAGCATTTGTGGGTTTGGACTAGTGCAGCATATTCTTTAGTACTGCCATGCACATACAATACTGTATCATCAGCATACAATTTGATCTCAGTCTTAGAGCATAGAGATGGCAAATCATGTATATATCAGCTAAATAATAATGGGCCTAATATGGTATGGTTTGTAATTAACTCCAAAAAGAACTGAAACCACGTCCAAGTATGACTTAAAAAAATGGCACAGGCTGATGATTTGTAACGTGTACAGGGATGGAAACGTGGTGAAGTGAGACGAGTGTACAGGGATGGAAACATGGTGAAGTGGGACAAGTGTACAGGGATGGAAACGTGGTGAAGTGGGACGGGTGTATAGGGATGGAAACGTGGTGAAGTGGGACGGGTGTATAGGGATGGAAACGTGGTGAAGTGGGACGAGTGTACAGGGATGGAAACGAAGTGAGACGAGTGTACAGGGATGGAAACATGGTGAAGTGGGACAAGTGTACAGGGATGGAAACGTGGTGAAGTGCGACGCATGTACAGGGATGGAAACGTGGTGAAGTGGGACGGGTGTACAGGGATGGAAACGTGGTGAAGTGGGACGAGTGTACAGGGATGGAAACGTGGTGAAGTGGGACGAGTGTACAGGGATGGAAACGTGGTGAAGTGGGACGGGTGTACAGGGATGGAAACGTGGTGAAGTGGGACGGGTGTACAGGGATGGAAACGTGGTGAAGTGGGACGGGTGTAGAGGGATGGAAACGTGGTGAAGTGGGACGAGTGTACAGGGATGGAAACGTGGTGAAGTGGGACGGGTGTAGAGGGATGGAAACGTGGTGAAGTGGGACGAGTGTACAGGGATGGAAACATGGTGAAGTGGGACGGGTGTAGAGGGATGGAAACGTGGTGAAGTGGGACGGGTGTAGAGGGATGGAAACGTGGTGAAGTGGGACGAGTGTACAGGGATGGAAACGTGGTGAAGTGGGACGAGTGTACAGGGATGGAAACATGGTGAAGTGGGACGGGTGTACAGGGATGGAAACGTGGTGAAGTGGGACGAGTGTACAGGGATGGAAACGTGGTGAAGTGGGATGGTGGCTCTAGGGTAGTATGGGTTAATGGGAATGAGGATGTGAAATTACTGCTGTAAAACATATTATTTTTTCTCTTTGCTACACCATGTCTTTATTTTCCGCAGGGATTCGTGGCACTTAAGAAACAGGAAGATTGTAAAGGGGTGATTATCGGAGCAGGGCTCTGATTTAAGACGTCCTCACGTCTGCTTTTTGATGTTAACTCGTGCAGGATGAAGCCTGACTAACTCGTGTAAGAAGCTGGGGACTGTGCACACACAATCCATCAGATGTCACATCCATGAGTTGTTTGGTCATCATTTCATTTGGTTTCCGTGGAAACGGGTTGACGGTGACATCTGACAACCAGTTCCTCCTTTGATGTGTCTTCCTGATGCTGGTCTGGGTTCAGATAAGCTGACCTGGTTTTTCCTCCACAGGTTTGTTCCAGATATCCTAGCCGGACCGAGAACACAGCGTGGGAAGACCGGGACGTCAACAGAAGGAGCCGGGAGAGGAAAAGCAGCGGAGATGGGGAGGAAAAAGATTCAGATCGCTCGGATCATGGATGAGCGGAACAGACATGTAAGCCAACACCATGCCACACTGGGATCCAGTAAACAAAAACAGTAAAAGTTAACAAGCCAGTCTGAAACCAGATGATTTTACTGTCTGCTCGTCTGCAGCTCAGATCCATCAGGCCGGTTGGACTGGTTCAAACCAAGCCAACTTTATTTATAAAGCACTGCAAAACAGCAGCTACTGAACATAGACGACATTTCATACGTCACATCAGACAGAAATGAAACAGAAACAATAAAAGAAATGGAACAACTACAGGAAAACCGAGAGCTTAAATACTGAGGGAGCTAATTAGAAGCAGGTGAGACCAGGAAGCAGAGACCAGGAAGCTGAGACCAGAAGGCAGAGACCAGGAAGCAGAGACCAGAAGGCAGAGACCAGGAAGCAGAGACCAGGAAGTAAAGACCAGGAAGTAAAGACCAGAAGGCAGAGACCAGGAAGCAGAGACCAGGAAGTAAAGACCAGAGAGCAGAGACCAGGAAGTAGAGACCAGGAAGTAGAGACCAGGAAGTAGAGACCAGAAGGCAGAGACCAGGAAGCAGAGACCAGGAAGTAGAGACCAGAAGGCAGAGACCAGGAAGCAGAGACCAGGAAGTAGAGACCAGAAGGCAGAGACCAGGAAGCAGAGACCAGAAGGCAGAGACCAGGAAGTAGAGCGAACAGGATGCACAAGGAGAAAAACTACAAAATAAAACAGGAAAGACTGGAAACTGTAAGTATTAGAACTAAAAGACGAGGGCGACGTCTAAGCAGGAGGGGATGCAGGTCTGTGTTTTATCCACATGTCCTGTTTTTCTGGGTTAAACATGATGTTCCATGTAGATGGAATTAAACCTGGTTAAAGTTCAGAAGGTTCAGCTCATCTTCTCACCTGGAGGCGACGCCTCAGTTTAGATGAAAATAAAAATACGGTTAGAAAATACAGAGAAAAAGACTGGAATACACTACAATTAAATATTAAACAAATGAATAAATATAAATGTATATAAAGTCCAATCAGGAGCAGCCAGTACGTAAACAGGAAGTTGTATTTCTGTCTGTCTGCGATTTAAAGGTTCAGCTTCGACTTTCATCTTTACGTTAAAAAACAAAAACGTGAACCAAAAATAAAAAATAATTCTTGTATTTTAATGGTTAGTTCAAATAAAATATATATTTATTAGTTAATTTACAACAACAGGAGGCATTTAGACGCATCCGGATTCTGGTCTGGTTCACACCCAGCGCCGCGGTTCTTCCGGCTGAGGGATCCATGAGTAACGAGGCATCCACAGGACGGGGGGTTACTCTCTACCTGTTTTGACAGGAAGCGCAGTGCATGTGCTTCCTGACCCGTGACAGGCGGGACCGACTTGGACCGACGTTTCTGTGCTGCTGGCTGGAACCGTCGGTTCAGACTTTTATTGTAAATAATTATTATTATTAGTTTGATCCTCAGGACAGTCCAGAGGTTCTAGATTTTTCTAGTTATTTCCACACAGATTAAACCTCAGACTCACATGAAGCATCAGTAGCTACAGCTTCATTTTATGTGATAATGCAGTTTAAGGCTTTAAAACTTAAACCCGTTAATTTTTTTTTTCTTCTTTTCAATAAACGTGTCAGAAAATGTCCTTTATGTTAATAATTTCCCCCCTTTTTCAGGACAAGAGTAACTCTAAAAATGTGGAAAGTAATTGATAATATATAATATTAATGCTGAAAACAACAATAATAACAAAAAAGTTTTGAATTTTCATCGTTACGAAAAATAAATTTAACCCTTTTTATATCTTAAACAGTTCAGTTTACCTGGATGTCAGACTGTGGTCCTCCAGGGTGCTGCAGGTTTTACATGTTTCCAACTACAGATGTTTCATTATAAACTGCTGCTTTTAGGGTTTCCTAACTTCACCCCAAAAGAACAATAATAATAATAATTATTATAATTATTATTATTATTATTATATAGGGATATCTTTGGAACCTTGTCAGCTTTCATAAAAAGTTGGATTGACGTTGATACCAACGGTCAAGGTTTTATTTGAATTTGGTGCCAGGATTTGACTTGAAGGGTTAAAACCAGATTGATCGTAATGGTCTGGTTGTCGGCTTTCTGCGTGAATCGGCCGTCTTATACTGATTAGTTAACAGCTAGCTTACGCTGGCTAACGCTGGGAGGTGCTAGCTGAATCCACTTGCATAGCTAGGAGGAAAAAGTGAGAAAAACCACAAATAAGTCGCAAATATTTTGATTGACTTCTGTCATTTACACTGCAGAGCAAAGCTAAAACACCAACATGACCGAGAACAGTCCGGATGGCGGTGAGACTGCCCCCAGGTGGCAGCACAATGCAACAACATGCAGACACATGGTTGTGAAGCCCTGTCAAAAAACAGCTGATTGGTCGGAAGTGTTGACAGATAACTCCTTCAGATATCATAAAACAACAGTAATTTCTAGTTTAACGTTCATGGGTCCGGCCTCCAGTCCCAGAAACACGTTGTGTGTGATGAAGTTTGCAACTTCTTCAGTTCTACAAACAGGGTGAGTTCTTCATCTTCACCCTCCTCTTCCCTCCAGGTGACGTTCACCAAGCGTAAGTTTGGCCTGATGAAGAAGGCGTACGAGCTGAGCGTGCTGTGCGACTGCGAGATCGCCCTCATCATCTTCAACAGCACCAACAAGCTGTTCCAGTACGCCAGCACCGACATGGACAAAGTGCTGCTGAAGTACACCGAATACAACGAGCCGCACGAGAGCCGGACCAACGCCGACATCGTGGACGTAAGTCAAGCAGGCGCACGGGAACGGTAGAAACAACAGATTTATTCTGACCATTATAATCGCGGTTATTATCCTTCACATTTATTTATTTATCCTAATGCCAACATAAGAAAATAATATAAGGACGAAGTGAAGTTCCAGAAGAATCTCCCAGTTTGTCCCACTTTCCTTCACTTTGCGCCACAAGCTGCTGCTGCTGCCGGAGGGGAAACATGGCGGACGGACTTCCTGTCTCATGTCCTGCTTTCCAGGGTGAGACGTCCTCCACCAGCACACTGGCCTCATGTTTCATCCCATCAAGAGGATTTAATCAGTTAATGTGAAGGGAAAAACTCTTCCTCTGCCAGATTTTCCCATGAAACCTCGGACGCAGTAACACACGCGTGTTGTTTATCATCCTGAACTGATCACATGGTTCACACATGATCCCACATGGAAAGTCGGATGTTCAGGATCTTTATGGTTAATTAATCGTGACGTTTAATACTGAGATTATTATGAAATGGTGTAAATGGGACATCCCTGACCGGCCTTGCTGCTTTTATACCCAATCCTGGCACCCTCACCAGTTAAGCTACTGGTTGGAGAATCTTCCAGATCCAGGTTACTGGAAACTTTCTGAGTCTGTTAACAGTAAAAATGACTGAGCGGAGGAGTGGAAGGAAGGCCCAGAGGAGCACCTGGCTCGGTTCGTGAGCAGGATGAACTCTGATTGGCTGAAATCGCTGTCGTAGCGGCGCGTGAGAGAGAAAATGTGGTGAAGGTGGAAATCTGGGAATCTGGAAATATTCCAGCTCCGTCTGACAGGGTGAATCAAACTCCTGGATGCTGATCAGCTGTTTGGAGTCTGGAAGGTGTTGTCTGTTTCGGGAATGTGGATGAGACTTTCTCAGGAATGTTTCTGTGATTTTATCCACATCTCGTGACTCAAAAATACAACAATTTTATCATTTTTGTAGAATTTGTTCATCAAAACTGTTTTTTTTTTTACATCTTTGGGAAGTTCGTCACTGGTTGCTCCAGGTGTGACAGCGGTCGATCAGCTGATGTGTTTCAGCATCATTCAGGATTCAAACCAGACTTTCAGTTTCAGTCTCTGGCTGAAGCTCCGCCTGCGCGCTGGTGGGCGGAGGCTGGGTGGGCGGTGAGTCGGTGGAGCCCACCGGTGGGTGCATCTGAACCAGGCAGTTACCAACAGGGTGGGAGCTCTGCTGCAGCGAACGTCTTTGTTCAGGGAAAACTGTGCTGGCGGCGTTGCACCATCAAACCACGACTTATGTAAGAGCGTTAGAGAGCGCAGTGGAGAGGTGCTCGGCAGACACATGCGAACGCCGTGTGGACGCTCGCTAATCACTGCCAGGTCACATTTACGTCCAGGTGGGAGGACATGTCCTCCTGCTGTCTCACATCAACTCGCCATTGTTCAAATCTTTAATGTCCGTTTTTGTTTTTATTATTTTTTTTATGATCATTTTATAACAATTATAACTTTTTTAAAAGTTTGTATTCCTTCCAGACAAATAAAACAAAACAAAAAGCAGCTTCCTTCTGGGATGAAGTTTGTCCTTCCGGCTGGAAATCTGTGTGAACGGTGGCGTCCTGGTGCAGAGCTGCTGCTGCCGCTCTGCACCTGCGTGCACATGCAGCAAACAGGCTGCATGTTTGGTACCTGAACGCGCCACGCGGCCCACCGCATGGCCTCCCGGCCGCCCGTCTCCTGCTGGCTTACATGCGCCGTAATCCTCTGTAATCTCGTTGAGCTCGTTACTGTAATCTGTGCAGCACATCCACACAGTCTGGTTATTTACTGCAGCCACGTTAACCTCTGCACCACCTCCCAGCTCCATCCTCCTCCTTGCTGAGGAGGAGGAGGTTTGATCTGAGCTCAACAGTTAAGTTTGTAAAGAAGAGTTTAAAGCCTGCAACGTTCGGACTCATATTCCAGAAGAATCCGCTTTCCAGGTATGAACACATACCAGGAACTTTCTGCCGGACGATGTTGAGTCTAGTGGAGTCGACTGTACACAGAGCAGTATATACAAATATACATTAAAATATACAAACTACAAATACCAGCTCAGTAAACCCTGAACAGAGTAGCTGCAGTAGACGAGCAGTAGAACACGATGAGGTGCAACCGGGGCGCAGATAATCTGGGAAGAAGCTGTTCCGGTTCCTGTTAGTCCTTGTCTGCAGGGCTGTCCAGGGTAGAGTCCCAGTTCCAGATCCAGCTGTCCGGGGTAGAGTCCCAGTCCCAGATCCAGCTGTCCGGGGTAGAGTCCCAGACCCAGCTGTCCGGGGTAGAGTCCCAGTCCCAGATCCAGCTGTCCGGGGTAGAGTCCCAGTCCCAAATCCAGCTGTCCGGGGTAGAGTCCCAGACCCAGCTGTCCGGGATAGAGTCCCAGTCCCAGATCCAGCTGTCCAGGGTAGAGTCCCAGTCCCAGATCCAGCTGTCCGGGGTAGAGTCCCAGTCCCAGATCCAGTTGTCCGGGGTAGAGTCCCAGACCCAGCTGTCCGGGGTAGAGTCCCAGTCCCAGATCCAGCTGTCCAGGGTAGAGTCCCAGATCCAGACCCAGCTGTCCAGGGTAGAGTCCCAGTCCCAGATCCAGCTGTCCGGGGTAGAGTCCCAGACCCAGCTGTCCGGGATAGAGTCCCAGTCCCAGATCCAGCTGGCCAGGGTAGAGTCCCAGATCCAGATCCAGCTGGCCAGGGTAGAGTCCCAGATCCAGACCCAGCTGTCCGGGGTAGAGTCCCAGTCCCAGATCCAGCTGTCCGGGGTAGAGTCCCAGTCCCAGTTCCAGCTGGCCAGGGTAGAGTCCCAGATCCAGACCCAGCTGTCCGGGGTAGAGTCCCAGTCCCAGATCCAGCTGTCCGGGGTAGAGTCCCAGTCCCAGATCCAGCTGTCTGTGGAACAAAGAGCTGCCAAGTGTACAAAGTGTCTGTTGGTCCTGTTCAGAAGACGCCTGGGGGGACGGACGTTGGCTCGGTGGGAGCACGGTCGCGGCCGCCTTCCGCCATCTTAAACAGATCACGTCATGTTGATGATATCTGTGCGGCTCCACCGCTGGACAGTCATGCTGCTGTCAGAAAAGTGTAGAAGAAGAATGTGGAGGAAACAGAAATGCTCTGAGGGACCCGTCAGCACCTCGTGGGCCATAATTCAGATCCACGTAGATGAACGTTTTCTGGTTTTCATCTCCGTGGAGGCGATCACATGATCACTGTGGAGAATCTCTGTCAGGAGCAGGATGATGCTGGAAAAACGGTGCATCGTGTCTTTGTGTAAACATCATGTTTGAGTGTGAACTCAGGGGTGGAGAGCGTGTGGAAAACAATCTCCAGGAACAGTTCCCAGCTGTGGTCAGAGATATCTGTCCCAGACTGACATGAACAGACCTTAAAGACCAATAACGTCTTTAGTCGTGAGTTTCATCTAGTGGCGCCTCGTAATTCATGTTTACTGAATATTAATAACATGCTTGGATGTGATTAATTGGCATTATATCGTAGTTCCTACCAACCCTCAACATAGTCTTTTATTCTGTTCACATAAAACCTGTAAGACCAGTAAAAAGCCACGACAGTAGTCAACACTGTTTTCCTGAGTCATGCTGAGTCATCCGCCTGCTTATCCACATCTGTTCTTCAGGGGCTAACAGGCTGGTCCGGTTCCTGCTTTCATATGGATGTTAAAATTTAGCTCAGAGGCCAAAATGAAACCCAAGATTCCTGGTTTGATCTGCTGGTTTTAACATTGAAAGACTGAAGCTGGACACGGACTTTTGGTTCCAAACACAATCCTTTCAAATGAACCTTTATTTAACTGTAGAAACTTCTGGAACAACCACATTTTCATTTGACCGAGACATGAAGTGAAGCTTTGTCTGGGAACAGAGGCCCCCGGTGAGACAGTGATGTAGACTTGAGTGTCGTCGGGATAATTATGATCAGATATTTGGTTTGTTTCCATGATCTCAGCTGGTGGAAGGATGTAGACGACAGTGATGTGCGGTCAGGTGAGGCAGGTGAAGCAGTGCCTCACCTGTCAGGATAAAGAAAAAAACATACAATAAATATTAATATTTTCTACTGATCTGTGTTAAAAATGCATTTTCAGTTTGACTCTAACACGTTTTTGACAGTTTATTAAGTAAAAATGGCCAAATTTGAGTATTTCCTGATCAAATCCAGGGCAGAAACCCAGTGGAGGAACGAGCTGTGTCTCAGCTCTGACTGGACCGTCCAACACAAACTGGGTTCATGACACGTTTCCTGTTCCTCAGCATGTCGCCAACATGAACGTTACAGAAATATGTGTTTTACACCACGACTCTCTACAGTCTGTGTAATTATTTCATGTTTTTGTGGGAGAAATATTCCTGTTTATCCTACAATAAAGTGCAGAGAAAAGTCAGCGGTGAGGCAAACAGTACTCTGCCTCACCTCAAGGGGGCACACACACACACCAACACACACACACCAACACTCACACACCAACACACACACACCAACACGGTGTGTGTGTGTGTTGCCAGCGACAAATCCAGCAACTTTTTCAGTATTGGAGACTTTTGTAGACGGACGTATATAAAAGTAGTTTATTCTTCTCAGTGAGAAGATGGAGGATAGTGTGGGTGGAGGTTTGAGTGGGTGGAGGACAGTATGAGTGGAGGATAGTGTGGGTGGAGGACAGTATGAGTGGAGGTTTGAGTGGGTGGAGGTGTGAGTGGGTGGAGGACAGTATGAGTGGAGGTTTGAGTGGGTGGAGGACAGTATGGGTGGAGGTTTGAGTGGGTGGAGGACAGTATGAGTGGAGGATAGTGTGGGTGGAGGACAGTATGAGTGGAGGTTTGAGTGGGTGGAGGTGTGAGTGGGTGGAGGACAGTATGAGTGGAGGTTTGAGTGGGTGGAGGACAGTATGGGTGGAGGTGTGAGTGGGTGGAGGACAGTATGAGTGGAGGTTTGAGTGGGTGGAGGTGTGAGTGGGTGGAGGACAGTATGAGTGGAGGTTTGAGTGGGTGGAGGACAGTATGAGTGGAGGTTTGAGTGGGTGGAGGACAGTATGAGTGGAGGTTTGAGTGGGTGGAGGACAGTATGAGTGGAGGATAGTGTGGGTGGAGGACAGTATGAGTGGAGGTTTGAGTGGGTGGAGGTGTGAGTGGGTGGAGGACAGTATGAGTGGAGGTTTGAGTGGGTGGAGGACAGTATGGGTGGAGGTGTGAGTGGGTGGAGGACAGTATGAGTGGAGGTTTGAGTGGGTGGAGGACAGTATAGGTGGAGGTTTGAGTGGGTGGAGGACAGTATGAGTGTAGGATAGTGTGAGTGGAGGACAGTATGGGTGGAGGTGTGAGTGGGTGGAGAACAGTATGGGTGGAGGTTTGAGTGGGTGGAGGACAGTATGGGTGGAGGTGTGAGTGGGTGAAGGACAGTATGAGTGGAGGTTTGAGTGGGTGGAAGTTTGAGTGGGTGGAGGACAGTATGGGTGGAGGTGTGAGTGGGTGGAGGACAGTATGAGTGGAGGTTTGAGTGGGTGGAGGACAGTATGGGTGGAGGTGTGAGTGGGTGGAGGACAGTATGAGTGGAGGTTTGAGTGGGTGGAGGACAGTATGGGTGGAGGTGTGAGTGGGTGGAGGACAGTATGAGTGGAGGTTTGAGTGGGTGGAGGACAGTATGGGTGGAGGTGTGAGTGGGTGGAGGACAGTATGAGTGGAGGTTTGAGTGGGTGGAGGACAGTATGGGTGGAGGTGTGTGGGTGGAGGACAGTATAGAAGAGGCTTCATGCAGCAGCAGCAGCTGCATCCAGAGCAGGAGATGACCTCCTGCTTCATGACCAGGCTGAACATGAGACGTTCAAAGCTGCTGCAGGAGGATCTCGGCTGGCTCACCGTCAGATATTAACGTCTATTAATGAAGAGTGTGGAGGAAAACAAGTTAATAAAATACACCTAATAAAATTAAACTAGAATAAAAGAAAATATTAACCAAAGAATTTGTTTTATTTTTATTAGTTTTGCCTTTTTAAACATTTTTAGCTTGTTTTTTCGTCCATGTTTGCCGTTCCCATGACGTTCCTCTCCACAGCAGCTCCATGTACCAGGTTATTAATCACATTAGATGATGTCATTTAGCGATTTAGCGACTTTTAGGACGCCAGCAGCTTCTTTTCCCACTGAAGAGTTAGTAACAGAGGGAGTGTGAGTGTAAGAGGAATGCTGATATGAAGCATTAGCAGCTGCATGCTGTTGAATGAATATTGAAATAAGAAGCTCTTTTCAGGTCTTACTATGTAAATCAGAGCCTCATCAACCATGAACTTCACCGCACTTCGCTGGTAGACGGTGAACGACGGGGCCTTGGGGAACTCCACGTGTAGATTTATAGTTACTGATAGGAAATAATTCCTGTTTAAACCATTTCAGAAGTGGGACAGAGGTTTCCATCCAGTTTTCCAGTTGATCTAACAGGATAGTCTGGCAGGCGGAGTCGGAAGCATCACGAAGTTCCAACAGAACCAGCACCAAACTTCTTCCTCTGTGTTGACATGAATGTTGTTTTAGACTTTTACGACAGAAGGCCGTCCTGTTAACTCCCTCTAAATTTATTGATTTGCTCAACAACAACCATCCAGGAACTCGTAGGAGACGTTTGCTGCCTGGTCTGACGGGCTGTTGTGGACTCAGACTGGTTCTGATGCAGGCCTGTAGGAGCTGGTCGGGTTAAAGTGTTGGTTCTGGATGACATCCACTCTCCCAGCAGATGAATATCTGCCAGGCAGGAATGCTGCAGAAGAGAGGCTCCTTTGTTTTGGTTCATCTCTTGGGTTCTCATGCGGCTGCTTGGCATGAGCCCATGTGTGTGTGAACAGGCTGCAGGCCAGATAACTATCAGCTTATTGTTTTCTCTGCGTTTAGCCTGGGAACCTTGGTCTATTTTTAAATCCGAGGAGTTCTGCATTCCTGCCTGCTGCTCGGTTAACCTTCCTCTGCTTCAGCCTGCAGCGCTGCTGTGTGTTTGGCTTCTCGCTGTCTTCAGATTAGAAACAGATGAAGCTGACGTTAGCACACACACTGGCAGGGTCCGTCCCGTTCCTTTGTGTTGGCTCAGATCCCTCCCTGCTAAATGTCTGGAAACCGGTAGTGGTCTAAAAATAACCCAGAACAGGGCTAAGAATAGACTTGACGGGCTGAGAGTGTGACTGTGGTTTGCTGTGAATGACTGAGAGTGTGTGAGCCATGGGAGGAAAATAAAGGAAGACAAGCGAATTCAGCCTGAGTCTTAGTTTCCCACAACCACCTCCTCGTCCTCGTCCTCCTTCCTTTTTCCTTTTCTGACCACCACAGTTTGTACCAGCACCGAATAGAAAATAAAAACGTCCTGATCCACTCCTCACGACTTCTTCTTCTCTTGGTGTAATCTTTTGTTCCTAATCAATAGTTCTGTAGCTTTCTGAAGGCCTTCCTAAGTTTTTCTTTGGACATTTTCTCTTTTTTCCCCGATTCCTGGTACCTGAACTTTGACCTATGGACCATTCAGGCATAGAAAAGGCTTTTAAGCTAACATAGTAGCTAACTTAATTTAGCTAGCTTAATTTCCAGGTTAATATCATACCTAGCATAGTCATATTTAGACTAAAATAGCAGCTGTATGTTTTTATAATAAAATAGGAACAACACATTGAACTAGGCTAACACTGCTGCTAATGTTATCTTTATAAGACTAGCATATTTTGGCTAAAAAAAGTGCTAAAGTGATAATATTACATTGTTTGGGCTAATATAATCATGTTAAGGCTAATGTGAGTTTAATGTTTTTTATTTTGTAAGTTACTTTACTCTGAGCCATTAATCATTTAGGCTGAAAAGTAGGGGCTCCAAAGCTAACATGGAAGCTAACATTTTCTTGTTGAGGTTAAAGTTACCTTTGCTGTAACGTAGCAGCTAATGCTGATATATCATGTTATCTTAATGTTGCCGCTAAATAACACTGATAAAGCGAATCACAGCTGATGTGTGTGTACTAGCTAATATTTCCATGTTTATGTTAACGTCACAGCAAACGCTGGCTTACAAAGATGCTTTGTCTAAAATGGTAGCTATGTAGGCTAAAGTCTAAACAACACACTGATCTTGTCCAGGCGTAGACTGGACCCAGACCGGAGGCCGGATCGGTCTAACTGGACCCAGACTGGCGGCCGGATCGGTCTCACTGGACCCAGACCGGAGGCCGGTTTAAAAATATCTCTGGAGCTTTTTCAGCTGGATTGAAGCTCATTTTAGGAAATTCTGAGGGAAGTTTTTAGAAACAGAAGTAAACCTGCGGCCGAGCTGTGGGATGCTGGAAAAGCTGCGTGGCAGGTTTCCCAGCACACGTGTGCACTGGAAGCATGATCGGAGGAGGAAGAGCAGGATATGTATGCTAGGTCTGCCTTAGAGAGGCTAACAAGAGAAAACTGATGGTGTCTGCGTCACTGCGAAGCTCCACTCGTTATGAAGAGTCGGGAAAGTTGGGAACATCGGCAGCCGGAGTCGGATTCATGTTTTAATGACGCGTCCAAACAGACGGTGAGGGAGGATGGGAATGACATGCAGCTCAGGAACAAAAATAGCCTTTTAGGGTCATCCAATCAGGAGGAGCACTGGGATTGGTCTGCCTCACCCTCCTCCTCCTCACCCTTCCCTGCCTCTGAAGGACTACAGGTGGACATGACTGGGATGACTGGGATGACTGGGATGACTGGGATGGCTCTAACCCGGCAGCAGTGACAGAGCAGACTGATGGGCTATGAAACAGGCCGACGAGAGCCAGACCGCAGACTGGACCGCACACACATCTTCATCAAGACATGCGGTGTGGATGGGTGTGTGCTTTTGAAGTTGAAGTGGTCCAGGTCCTGGTCCTGGCTTTGCCTCTGGCTCTAACTGTGGTCCTGGTCCTGGCTTTGCCTCAGACTCTGCTTTTGGTCTGATAGTGGGCAGTTGGCGCCCTCTGGTGGTCAGGGTTTTATGTAGCAAGACTGATGGACCTTTTCTTGGAGGTCCTCGTTCTTGTTTAGAGAAAAGTTCTCTTAAACCTTCCATCTTCTTCCTCCTAGGATCTATCCATCCACCCACCCACACACACACACACACACACACACATATAAATAAAATTAAAAAATTAATCTAGTTAATTATCAGCTTAGTGATTAGTAATCTCCATGAATCACATTTTATCTCAGAAGATTTGCCCCAAAAGCATTTTATAATTTAAATGGGTTTTAGTGGACGACTGATTTAAATGGAGATCTTAATACTGTAGCTGTAGTGATGTAGTCTGGAGCAGCCCAGCTCCAGCTGACATCGGTAACCAGGGCGGATCAGCCAGGTCGACTTGGTGTGTTTCGTTTTCTGTCCTAACATCTGCTGCTCTGGTTGCTGCTGTGGCGCTTTCTGTCGGGGGCGGGGCCTGCAGCAGGAAGAGGAAGCACATGCTTTGACGTCTCCAGAAGTCCCCATTAAAAGAAGAAGAAGTCTCTAGATTTGTTGTTTAATAGTTGCTAGAAGGGTCTGAACTCGCTAGGTTTAGCACCAAAGTTGCTACGTTGTTAGCCGAGTCTAATTGGTGTACCAGGAAGTTGTACAATGACAAATGTTCTGCTTTGTTTGGAATTCAAACTGCGATGAAATGCGTTCATTTTATAATTAATTGTAAGGATTTTAATCATTCGAATCACACATCGTTTTCTGTTAAAGAGTTTTTTATTGTTATTTTTTGAAAGACGTGTCTTCATGTCATCACCAGGCCAGCCTTATTATTTGATGGGTAAAGTTTCATACCCAGGCTGGACTGTGGCGTGGTGGCTAGCATCACGGCCTCACAGCAAGTTGGAGCCTTGGTTCGGTCGGGGTTCGAACAGCCGTCTCTCTGTCTGGAATATTCTCCCCGTGTCTGCGTGTAGGGATGGGAATCGAAAACCGGTTCTAGTAGTGACCCAGTTCCCAGTAGTTCAGTTCCTTGGAAATATTAGTCTGCCTGATTGAGCTTATCGGTCCCACATCGCGTGGTGACGTTGTGTACACGCTCCATGTTTTGGCTGAGAACAGAAGCGCTCCACAGTATGGACAAAAACAGGACACCAGCTGCCCTCGTGCAGAGCTTTGATCACACACAGCCCGTTTACCTGACCACGTCCTGCTTGGTGGATCTGATCTCCACCCGGTCTGAGAGCGTGTTCTCCACAGCTGGAGTCCTGAAAGTCTCGTATCCTCCTGAAAAGGTGCTCATTTTTCCGTTTGTTTGTTTTTTCACTTTGTGTGTTTGCTTGTGGACAGACGCTGCGGAAGAAGGGCTTGAACGGCTGCGACAGCCCCGACATCGAGGCCGACGACTCTGCCGGCCAGAGCCCAGAGTCAGACGAGAAGTACCGGAAGATCAACGAAGACCTGGACCTGATGATCAGCAGACAGAGGATCTGTGTACGTCCGGCCTGATGCCTTCACAGCCTCACCTCATCAATAAGCTGATCAATAATTCCCTTCTCCTCTTCATCAGCAGGGTCTTCCTCCCTCCAGCTACGACATGGGGGTCGCAGTTCCGGGGAGCAACCCTGGCGGGCTGCTGTACTCCCATCAGGGGATGGGGGGCGCTCTGGGAAACCACAACCTGCTGCCCATCTCCCACCCCTCCCTGCAGAGGAACAGCATGTCGCCTCCGAGACCCCCCAGCACCGGAAGCACCGGTTAGTCCGAGACCCCGACATGGAGCTGAAGAAAGAAAAAACACAGGCTGTGTCCGAATGTGAACCCTACTCCCTAACCCCTCGCTTACTACATAGGACTGCACTACATAGTGCACTCGTTCTCTCAGCGATTCGGACACGAAGCTCCCTATTTTTTCTTCACCGGAAACCACGTGACTACCGCTGTCACCAAAGCAACCACAACCCACGTGATTCGATGCAGTATTTTCCATCGGAGAAATGGCACAAGTTTTAAATATCTTCTTATTAATGCTAATTCAGATTTTAATAGTCCAAATAAGTAAAAAAACGGCAGAGAAGACGAGTGATGAGGAGAATGGCACCTGTTGCGTTAGCAAGACACCACGTAAGTAAATAGTTGTATTTTTTTTGTATCCTGTTTATCACATTCAGACAACGCCATCTTCTGGGCAAAGTTAAATGTACTGTTGGTCCTCATCTCAAATTAAAAGCTGCTGTTACAGCTAGTTTTATGGGAGATCAGTCTCCTTTCTCTATAGAGAACACTGAAGGTCTTTATGTAGACCAAGAACAGGCCTCAACTCCAGCTTATATCACATCTTAGTTATACATGTTATAACTTGAATGTACACTGGAGTTAAACTAAGAATAAATTGAGACACTAAATAAAATGACTATTTACATAGAATGAACTTTATTGGTTAAAAGAACACCACATTGGAAATTAACCAACAGAATAACATGTTTAACAACAAACAACACTGAGCTCCTTCAAACATTTAATTTTAAGTAGTTACATTACTTGGAAAGTTGTTTTTTTTTTTTTTTTTTTTCATTTAAGTCTTTTGTTTTATTTTTTTTTAAGTGTTTCACACAACCTCACAAAGTTTTATTTCTTTTAGGGACCACCACTTTACTGCCAGGTGAATAAAAACGTCCCCCTCCTGACCATGTATTTTGATGGTCACTCTGACCTCCACCCTGACCTCCGCCTGAACCGAGACGCCATCTCGGGTCTGATTGGGCAGCTTTTGGCCACAGATCACCATGGCTGGGGGAAACACCTGGACACGCTGGTGTTTCTCTTCTGGCTGGCAAGCGGCACATCATACCGTGTTGTGGCCCGGGCCTTTGACATGCCCAAGGCCACGGTCTGCGACGTTGTCCACAGGGTTGCGGAGACCATACTGGCTCTGCGCAGAAGGGTCATCAACTTTCCCTCTTTGGATGGACTGGCAGAGTTTTCAGCTGGTTTCCAGAAGCTTGGTGGATCTGCAGCATTTAGGAAGGTGGTGGGAAGCATTGATGGCTGCCACGTCAGGATCAAGCCCCCTGGTGAGAATGCAGAATGTTATTTTAACAGGAAGCTTTTTCATTCCATTCAGTTCCAGGCAGTGTGCGACCATAGAGGCAGATTTCTGGACATTTTTGTTGGATATCCAGGATCAGTACATGATTCCCGTGTACTAAAAAACAGCCCCTTGTACACCCAACATCTTTACCCACCGAACGGCTTCATCATCATCGGCGATGGTGGATATCCGTGCCTGTCACAGCCCATCACCCTCCTTACTCCTGACAGGGAGCCTGTAAGGAGTCCCGTTGAAGCCGGTATAATCGACACCACTCCAGGGCACGAGCTGTAATAGAGAGAGCATTTGGTGTTTTGAAAAGCAGGTTTTTTCTTGTTTTATTCCTTTGTCTTGTTTTGTTCTGAAGTCAAACAGCAAATTAAATATGTAAAAAACATTTCAAAAGAGACAAGTGTAAATAGTTTCAGTAGAATAAGTGTGTTCCTATAAATATGCCTTTAAAAATGTAACTATAATTGAAATATCCCCTGTTATAAGTTATGTATAAGTTTATTGTTTGAGTTTCTATTTTTATTTTAAATAAAAAGAACTCATCATTAAATGTTCCAACATTTTATTTATTTTCTCAACTAATTTTTCTAATAGAGACAAAGATCTCTCCTCCCTTTCCTCTTCCTTTTTCTCCCTTTCCTCTTCTCTCTTTTCTCTCTCTTCTTTTCGCTCAGCCCCAGTTTCTGCAGCACAGCCCTTAAACCACAAACCACACACAGTATTAAATAATAGCAGCAGCAGTAGTTTTACTTACATTAAATAAAAATAATAAGCTTACTCCCAGCTGGCAGCTGAAGCAAACCTCCTCCCATTAAAGAGGTGGTCCTCCACCACACGGAGGCGGACCAGCCTCTCCACATCCTCATCCGTCCCTAAAAAGACAAAAAACGGCATATATCATATACTACAACATAACCTAAACATGTACCCAACTTATTTTCTGATAAGCAGTTAATTAATAATTAGTGTTAGAAGATGTCATGAACATCGCTGAGCAGATACATGGAAAGCTAACAGAAGATGAATGCGATCGTTGACTATCCTCAATTTATTTATATATATATACATGGTCACAATGACCAAAAACCTTCACATCACAAGTTGTTTTTTTATTTCAATGCATTAACAACACTCAATTATTGAATATGATTAATAAAATACCTACATTTATAGGTCATTTCGCGCCGCTCGTTTTTTTCGCCTCCTTGCGCCATGTTGAGCTTCTGCCCGCAATGCATTGTGGACTATATTAGCCCGTCTAGTGACCATCGATGGTCACTACTTTTCAAGATGCATTGTGGGTAATTTTGAGTGCCCTACTTTTTTCGTTCTGGACATTCTGACACCCCTACAAAATGGCGTGTTCCCTATAGGCACTATGTAGGGAGTAGGGCGCACATTCGGACACAGCCACAGTGAAGTCCAGTTTGTGACGGTGTTGCCTTCACTGTCACATGGAGAAAAAAAAGAAAATTGGTTTTCAGAGATGTAATAATAAAAAACTCTTAATAGATCATATATATATATATATATACACATACATATATATATACATATATATATGTATGTGTGTATATATATGTGTGTGTGTGTGTATGTATGTATATATATACAGTATATATATATATATATATGAAATATACTATGAATAATGTGTATTATCTGTTCTTGTGTTCGGGTCGGTAGGACTGATGGGTTCGGAGCTGACGAGCACCGTCGTCTCCAGTGTGGGTGAGAAACATCTTCTCCATCAGTCTCTGTCTCCGCTGCTCTGATTGGTTAAGCAAACGTGTTTCATGGTGATGTCACTGAGTAAAGGAGGAAAATCCTGGTCTTTATTTATCAGCCGCTCATGGAACGAGTTTTAGACTCTGTCAAACAAATTAAATGTAAAACATTTGTAGGCGCAGAAAAATCTGTGGATATAAGTCGTGTGGAGGCAGGTCAGCTGATTTAAATCATACATGATCTACATCACATTACATCCCACATGCTTTACATTCAGAAACGTCTGAATGTTAGGTGAAAACACCAGCATCCTTCCCAGCATCCTTCCCAGAATCCTTCCCAGCTTAGTTCCCAGATTCGTTCCCAGCTTAGTTCCCAGAATCCTTCCCAGCATCGTTCCCAAAATCCTTCCCAGCATCGTTCCCAGAATCCTTCCCAGCTTAGTTCCCAGATTCGTTCCCAGCTTAGTTCCCAGAATCCTTCCCAGCATCGTTCCCAGAATCCTTCCCAGCTTAGTTCCCAGAATCCTTCCCAGCTTAGTTCCCAGAATCCTTTCCAGCATCATTCCCAGCATCGTTCCCAGCATCGTTCCCAGCATCGTTCCCAGCATGGCTGGTGTGCTGCAGCTCAGTGAGGATCGGGAAGAATCCAACCATGTTTTGTTCATGTCATTTAACAAAATCCCAGCTGGAATTTCAGCGGAATTCTGCCTTCCCGATCCCAGCAGACTTCTACCAGGATCATCTTCTCTCCGGTTTCTCCCAGTCTAGCACCTTCTCATTAATTGTTATTTTTCTATTATTTCTTTATTGTTTTCATGTTGAATATTTAATCGTATTTAATTCCCTCATTTTTTTTACTGTATTTATTTTGTTTTGGTCTCGTAAATAAATTTAGGTGCTCAGGTGTTAGCTCCAACCAGGATTCAGTTTTAGGTGCTGGAGACTCCTCACAGTTTCCTTTCTGTAAAACCAGTAAAATCCAGCTTATGCTGGAACTAAAGGAGCAGAGCTTTTTACTTTTTTATTTTTTTTTTTTAATGAAATTCCTTCATTTCTTTATTTCTAAAATCAGTTTAAAAAAATCAGGTGAACTCAGGTGGACAGAAAGACTTGGTCCAGTAATGCTGCATGGTCTCTTCCAGGGAACGGCGGCTACAGCTCCCACTGCTCCTCCCCCGGACTCATGTCTCCGGGGAAAAACGTGCAGGACAAGAGTCCTCCCTCCATGAGCACGAGCCGGAAAGCCGAGCTCCGGACGCTGATGCCGCCCTCCAACAAGTGCACCAACATGCCGACTGTTGTGAGTCTCTGTTTCATCCCTCTTTCTCTGCATGAGTCCGTTTCTGTGTCCAGACTAATTTTAGTTTGTGTTTAATGCCGCCTGCAGTGTGAGGACTTTGACCTGATGTTGGTAAGTACTTCTCAGGTTTCTCAGCTGCAGGACATCATGAGACAAAAGGCTGTTCTTCAACACATCTCTATGATCAGTTTGTTGCTGTTTAGTGGATTTAATGAAGTTTTCTGTCACAGCTAGAAGAAAAAAACTGCTTAAAATGATTAGAGTCTAAAAAGACTAGTTTGCAGAACATCCAATAACCTCTCCAGGTGAGGGTGCCACAACTGGATATAAAAGCAGCATCCTCCAAAAGGTGCAGGACCAGAATGCACCTTCTTCTGCTCTTGTGGCAGCACCATGACGACCAAACGTGCTTGTAAAATGTTTGAGAAAAATTCTGTAGGATCAGAAAAGAGGTTAAACTTTTGTCGTCATGGTGTTAGTTATACTGCATAATAATAATAGTGATAATAATAATGATAATGATAATAATAATAATAATGATAATAATAATAATAATAATAATGATAATAATAATAATAATTAGTATTATTAGTATTATTATAAGGCTAAACTCTGCCCCCTGCTGGCAGAAAGTGGTATTGTTCTTTTTTCATTAATGGTTAAATATTAGTTATTATTAAAAAAAATTTGGGTTGTTTGTAATCAGAAATCAGCTGATATATGATGGTTCACAGCTGTTTGGGTTTACAGATACGTCACTGATCAATAGAAACTGTTTGAAATATATTGATTAAAAACAGACTATGATCAGAAGCTCATCACAGCTTCATGTCACGGCTGGTGGGTGTTCGGTCTTTCTGAACATGGATAATTTTTTGGCTTCCTCGGCTGATCGGGCCTTTGGTTTTTCTTCTAGAACCAGAGGATAAACCACTCCCAGATGGCCCAGACTCTGTCCACCCCGGCCGTCTCCATCGCCGCTCCTGCTCTTCCTGGTCAGGGGATGGCCGGATATCCATCAGCACTCTCCTCCTCATACGGCACAGGTGAGTCCAGGTAAACGGTTCTGCTCGGCTGAACGCCGCCTGCCGGACTCTGACGGTGAGAACGGTGGTCTTTGTCTCCTCAGAGTTCTCCCTCGGCAGCGACCTGCCGTCTCTGTCTGGGTTCGGAGGTTCTGGTCTGGGATCGGTGGCGAGCTGGCAGCAGCAGCAGATCCAGAACCTCCAGCATTCGGCACTTGGTCACATGGGGTGAGTTTGAGGATCTGGTTCTGTAGCAGAACGGGTTGACCATTAAACGAACCGGTTCCAGACAGCCAACCAGTCTGAACGTGGTCTGAACTGAACCGGTTCTGAATCTGCTTCCTGTCTTTCTGTACTTCCAGGAACTTGTGCCAGAACTCCAACCTGAACCTCCAGTCGGCCCATCAGAACCTCTACATCAAGTGCGAGCCGGCATCCCCTCCCAGAGACCGGAGCATGGCCATGGTCGGCACCATGACCCAGGCCGGGTACGCCGTCACCAGCCAGGGTCCTCCTGAATCAGACCGTTCCCCCGGTGACAGTGCATCCAGCTGTGGGAGCTCGTACGAAGGCAGCGAGGAGCGTGAGGATCACCACGGCAACGACTGCTTCCTGTTCCAACACCTGCCGGGTCAGGAGGAGCGCCACAGCCCATCGGTGAAGCGGATGAGGCTGTCAGAGGGGTGGGCGTCATGATGGGGGCGGTCCGAGAGGAGGAGGGCGGAGTAACCTTACCTTCTAGTATTATCATATTCTTCTGTACTGAGCGTGCTTTACGTGTAACGGTAACATGTACACGAGGGAGGCGTTGCTATGGAGACAGGGATGCTCAGCTGATTTCACAACATGGAAGAAAATCCAAACCTCCTCACAGGTCCGCATCATGAACTGGGAATCAAAAGATTCTCCAGACTGAACCAGTTCATACAAAACCAACCCAGTAGATCAGAGCCAGTCCAACTCCGGATGTTCCGGACTCCCGAGGTCCTGGATAAACCGGTTCAGGATGAAAACTGGAAATGTTTTAAACCTCAGATTTTATCAGGTCACATTTAAAGTTCCCACCAAACGGCTGCAGAGACAGTTACCTGCAGGAACACTCAGCCATGTTTACACGTTAACACGTTGACATGTTTACACGTTAACATGTTGACATGTTTACACGTTTACACGTTAACATGTTGACATGTTTACACGTTAACATGTTGACATGTTTACACGTTAAAATGTTGACATGTTTACACGTTAACACGTTTACATGTTTACACGTTAAAATGTTGACATGTTGACATGTTTACACGTTAACATGTTGACATGTTTACACGTTAAAATGTTGACATGTTTACACGTTAACACGTTTACATGTTTACACGTTAAAATGTTGACATGTTTACACGTTGACATCTTTACATGTTAACATGTTGACATGTTTACACGTTAACACATTGACATGTTTACACGTTAAAATGTTGACATGTTTACATGTTAACACGTTTACATGTTTACACGTTAAAATGTTGACATGTTTACACGTTGACATCTTTACACGTTAACATGTTGACATGTTTACACGTTGACATCTTTACACGTTAACATGTTGACATGTTTACACGTTGACATCTTTACACGTTAACATGTTGACATGTTTACACGTTAACACATTGACATGTTTACACGTTAAAATGTTGACATGTTTACACGTTGACATCTTTACACGTTAACATGTTGACATGTTTACACGTTAACACATTGACATGTTTACACGTTAAAATGTTGACATGTTTACACGTTAACATGTTTATACCTGAACTGTTCACGTGAGCCTGAACACGTTCTGAATATTGGTAACCATGGAAACATGGCTGGTGAGATGATCATTGGTTATCCCTGACTGGTCCAGTGCAGGGTCACAGGGGTGGAGCTTATTAGTCTAGGTGAGGGCCCGGAGAGGTCTCCAGGTGAGGACCTGGACAGGTTTGCAGGTTAGGACCTGGACAGGTCTGAAGGGTCTAACCTGGACAGGTTTGCAGGTTAGGACCTGGACAGGTCTGAAGGGTCTAACCTGGACAGGTTTCCAGGTTAGGACCTGGACAGGTCTGAAGGGTCTAACCTGGACAGGTTTCCAGGTTAGGACCTGGACAGGTCTGAATTGTCTAACCTGGACAGGTTTCCAGGTTAGGACCTGGACAGGTCTGAAGGGTCTAACTTGGACAGGTTTCGGGGTTAGGACTTGGACAGGTTTCCAGGTTAGGACCTGGACAGATTTGCAGGTTAGGACCTGGACCGGTCTGAAGGGTAGGACCTGGACAGGTTTCGGGGTTAGGACTTGGACAGGTTTCCAGGTTAGGACCTGGACAGATTTGCAGGTTAGGACCTGGACCGGTCTGAAGGGTAGGACCTGGACAGGTTTCCAGGTTAGGAACTGGACAGGTCTGCAGTCCATCTCAAGGCCAAACAGTCCCAGGAGGATTGAGAACCACCAGGTAGCCAAACAAAAGGTTTTTGGACTGTGGGAAGAACCTGGAGAATCCACACAAAAAGAAGCAGCTGAGGTCACAACCAGCTGCTTCTCTGATTGGTCAGGTTCTGGTATATGAATGATGTCATCAGTCTGGGTTTGTTGTCACTTCCTGTTTTTATGTAACATTAAAGTTTTTCTCGCATAAAAATCTGAAGCCAGAAGAATTTCTGGTGGGCGAGGACGTATCCGTGTTGTGAATCAGCTGAGGTTTCATCTTCATCTTCATCATCATCGTCTACATTTACTGCTGGTTTTATATGTGTGTGTGTGTGTGTGTGTGATGGGGTTTGGGGGATTAGAAGTTAGTAACGCGGACGTGCGCTAGTGCATGCAAACCAACACCAGGCGAAGAAGTCTGGTACAGTGAAGCTACTGGTGAGTTCAAGGTCCGGTGGAAACTGCAGGCCTGCTTGGTCCACGGATCCATGTTGCAGGTTCAACCGTTTCTAAGCTGGTCGCACAGGTAAAGCAGGAGGGTGAAGGTTGCTGGAGCGGGCAGGAGGAAGTGCAGGAATAAGGACCGGTCTGATCCGGTTGGTGGTCCATGAGGAGGCGGAGATGGTCTCTGAGGAGGTTTTAGTGGGAATGAAAGGAAATGCAACGGGTTGCATAAAAGGGAAAGTTGAGGAGGGAATTTCACTTGATGTGAAAAAGTTTTTTATTTATTTTTTTTTTCTAGATCAGACATTTAAATGTGGAAAAAATTAAAAAGAAGCAGCGAAGACGGAAACTGTGAGAATGAAGCAGGACCGGAAACTTTCTGGCTCCTGGAAGAGTTCCAGGTTTATCTGAAACCGAAGTCCAGGCTGCAGGGGCCTCTAGTGGCAGGAGCTGGGATCTGCAGCCACCTTCTGGGCTTCCGTAGAAAAATCATTTTTGTTTATCATAAGGAAAAATAAAAACTTCAATGAATTAATGAAAAGGTGCATTAAATTAAAAACAAAAAGTTGATTCAGTTTAATTCAGTTAAATACATATATGAACAATTAAAACCAAAATATGAACAAAATTAGGATAATCTGATGGAATTAAGTTTATTTGTTTCATTTAAATCACTTTAAATTTTTATTTATATATAATTAAATGAATTTAGGTTTAATTTGAATCAGTTAAAATGATAAAATGAGTCGTTTTTATAAATAAGAAATTTGATGGATGTGGTTTAAATCACTCGATCCATAAAATAATACATTTTCAGGTTTGGGGCTTAAAAATTTTCATTTTGAGGAAAATTCAAACTTATTCTGGAATAAACCTCCAGAGAAATTCACCTTCAGAAATAATTCATCATGAAGTTTTCTGTCGTGCTTCATTTTCACAGCGTTTCCAGGTGACCCTGAAGGCATCACCGGGTTTCCTGCATTTTTCTAGAAGCTGTTCGGGGAGGTTTTCCGTCAGCTGGACGTTAAACTGAAGGGAGTTTTTCTGGAATAATCAGAGAAAATGTAAGAGTTAAATTTGACTGGACGTTTCGGAGCGACTTCGGCTTCATTTCTGGACTTTCTGGACGCAGCGGGGCGATGGAGCCGAGGGTTCGTCATATTTGAATATTTTGGATTGAAAACTGTATATTTGGAGCTGGAACCCTCAGCCTTCCTCATCCCGGAGCTGGGAGCCCGGAGCTCTAGGCCTGGGTGGAGGTTGGGTGGAAACTGACCCCTTCACAAATGAAAAGCTTGTTTCCTGATTTTCATGGGTCCAGTTTTGTCCCTCTTAAGGACCCGCTGCTTCCAGAGTTTCTCCCCGTGATGTCAGACCACGGCGGCATCAGCTGGACTTTTGTCGCCACCTGGAGACAATGATGAACAAATGCAGCGCACCTCTGCTACAGATCATGTACAGAAATCCCTCGCTCACTAATGTGCTAGTATTTGTATTTTGCAGATAAAGTAAATAAAGGCTCTGTTCCAAACATGTCTGTGTGTGTTGCTCTTTATCGTCCTCAGTCCGCCAGTCATTGCTAGCTGCTCTGTCAGTCCTGTTGGTGTTAGAAATCTGGAGGATTCTGTTTCATGAGGGATGAAGTGGCTCCAGCTGCTCTGAGTTCCTCTGGACCAGAAGACCTGCAGGTCTAGACGGGCTCCTGATTCAGATGAACTTCCTATTCTTTGCTAACCTGTAAACGAGCCATTTGTTGATGGAGAAACACTGAAATTGAGCCATAAATTAATTCTGTCTCAAAGATTCAGACGAGTTGAATAAAAGACTCAAACAGTTGCAGAGACTTAAAACTGCCGACATGAAACCACGATAGACCGATGCAGAGTCCGCATCACTGCAGACGCCGCACCGATCCACCTGTCCATCTCCCGCTCCATCCTTCCCTCACTCCTGAACAAGATACGTGAACTCCTCCACTTGGGGCAGGACCTCATTCCCGACCCGGAGAGAGCACTCCACCCTTTTCTGGCTGAGGACCATGGTCTCGGAGTTAGAGGTGCTGATTCTCATCCCAGCTGCTTCACACTCGGCTGTGAATCACTCCAGTGAGAGCTGAAGATCACGTCCCGATGAAGCCAGAATCACATCATCCCCAAAGAGCAGAGACCCCATCCTGAGGCCACCGAACCGGATCCCCTTGACACCTCGGCTGCACCTAGAAATTCTGTCCATAAAAGTTATGAACAGAATCGGTGACAGAGGACAGCCTTGGTGGAGTCCATCCTGCACTGGAAACAATTCTGATTTACTTCCAGCAATGTGGACCAAGCTCTGACACCGGTCGTACAGGGACCGGACAGCTCGTACAAGCAAGTCCGGCACTCCATACTCCCGGAGTACCCCCCACAGGAGTCTCCGGGGGACACGATCGAATGCCTTCTCCAAGTCCACAAAGCACATGTAGACTGTTTGGGCAAACTCCCATGTCCCCTCAAAGACCCTGAAGAGGGTGTAGAGCTGGTCCACTGTTCCACGACTGGGACGAAAACCACACTGCTCCTTCTCAATCCGAGTTTCGACTATCAGGCAGACCCTCCTCTGCAGCACCCCTGAATAGACCTTACCGGGGAGGCTGAGGAGTGTGATCCCCCTGTAGTTGGAGCACACCCTCCAGTCCCCCTTTTTGAAGAGGGGGACCACCACCCCAGTCAGCCAGTCCAGGGGAACTGTCCCCGATGTCCACGTGATGCTGCAGAGGCGTGTCAGCCAAGACAGTCAGTCTCCATTTCAGCTCCACATTCAGATGCTCGGATCAGAATCTGCTGGAAACATCATGAAAACATGGATCCATCCTGCCTTGGATCAACGCTTCAGGCTGCTGCTGGTGTCATGGTGGGGGGAGATTTTCTTGGTCCA
The DNA here is from genome assembly GCF_017639745.1 of Melanotaenia boesemani. Taxonomy (NCBI): domain Eukaryota; kingdom Metazoa; phylum Chordata; class Actinopteri; order Atheriniformes; family Melanotaeniidae; genus Melanotaenia; species Melanotaenia boesemani. The sequence goes on from NC_055700.1 coordinate 1,353,333, forward strand.
CTTTGGGTCCCTTAGTACCAACGTGGCCTGGTTTAACCAGCACAGCCTACCTGAGTATTGTTGCCAACAGGTCGGCCTTCATATTAAATATTAAAGTAGAAGAAAAAAAACACGGCAGCACTTCCAAACGTTCGTTGTATCTGACTCTTCAACAGTCCCACAGCCTGAACCAGCCAGTCCAAGCAGCAGTCTGCACATCGCTGAACATCCACTGCAGGTTTCTGTTGCACTGAATGAGGACTCTTCAGCTCACACACATTTTACTTCTGTCCAGATGCTCAACAGCGTTTCTCCTCCTAGTCCAGCTGCATCTGGCCTGATGGAGGCCACAGCTTCAACATGGCCTTCACTCAGCCTGGACCTGGACCTGTAGTGGAGAAAAGCTCCTCTAGAAAGACTGCTTCCAGGCCCACCACAGACTAAACTTTAAACCCTTCTGGGCAGGATGGAGGCAGTTTCCTCAGGACCTGTGCATCCATGTCGGCACTTCCCTGCCTCTCTGAACTTGGTCTGTAGCATCAGCTGAGCGAACTGCAAACAGCTGGAACGTGTCAGCAAGTCGCTGCTCAGACCTGCAGCAGAATGCTGCTCCTCCACACACGTTCATGTTTCTTTGCTGCACGCCAGCCTGTTGGTTTTTGCTGCACCCAACTCCTGTTACTTCTGGTTCTTTGGTACCTTTCGCTGCTCCGAGCTGGTCTGTCCGCGCTCTCACCAAGCAGTCTGCAAAGTTTGGGCTTCGTTACGTAACTGTTCATAATATCACGTGAGAAAGCGCTCCGGTGTTGCAGGTACAGATGACTGAGCTGCTCAGCAGCTTGCAGCATTTCAGAAACGGTCCTTCAGCTTTCCTGAACTCACCAGCCAGGTAACGCGCTTCAGGTTCTTCTGGTACTGAATAATATGACAGCTGAGATGCTGATCCTCTTTTTTTTCCCTCCCAGCTTTTCCTCCTCTTCAGGTAAAATATTTGTGAAGCTGGATTTCTGAAACCATCCTGTCTGCAGGTTGTCCAGCAGGGGGCGACACAAACTGATCAACTGGTGACGCTGATCCTCATCGATCATTTTTATTGATCAGAAAACATCTGAAAAATACACAGTTAAAAAATAATTTAAAAGTCGGAGTTTAAAAGTGGGTAATATGACATTTATTAAAGGGAAACAGCAAATTTGCAGGAAGACGTGAAGTCTTTAAACATCAGAAACATTTTAAACAATCACGTGATTTTTTATAAATTTCTTTAAACATTTAAATTAAGTTCCAGTTTTAATAAAAACATTTCTGTAATATTTACCTGAACAAAGAATAAAATTACATTTTACAGATTCCCGACTTTACAGGCTGCACTTGAATGCACCATGTTGTAGAAACAACATGCAACAACTGAACTAGTCCATGGTCTAGTCTGGTCTGGACCGTTCTGGTCTGGGTCGTTCTGGTCTGGGTCGTTCTGGTCTGAGTTGTTCTGGTCTGTGTCGTTCTGGTCTGGATGGTTCTGGTCTGGGTCGTTCTGGTCTGGGTCGTTCTGGTCTGAGTCGTTCTGGTCTGGGTCGTTCTGGTCTGAGTCGTTCTGGTCTGGACCGTTCTGGTCTGAGTCGTTCTGGTCTGGACCGTTCTGGTCTGGGTCGTTCTGGTCTGGGTCGTTCTGGTCTGGATCATTCTGGCCTGTGTCATTCTGGTCTGGACCGTTCCGGTCTGGGTCGGTCTGGTCTGGGTCGTTCTGATCTAGGTCGTTCTGATCTGGATCATTCTGGTTTGGGTCGTTCTGGTCTGGGTCGTTCTGATCTGGATCGTTCTGCTCTGGACCGTTCTGATCTGGATCATTCTGGTCTGTGTCGTTCTGGTCTGGGTCGTTCTGATCTGGATGGTTCTGGTCTGGGTCGTTCTGATCTGGATGGTTCTGGTCTGGGTTGTTCTGGTCTGGACCGTTCTGGTCTGGGTCGTTCTGATCTGGGTCGTTCTGATCTGGATCATTCTGGCCTGTGTCGTTCTGGTCTGGGTCGTTCTGATCTGGATGGTTCTGGTCTGGGTCGTTCTGATCTGGATGGTTCTGGTCTGGGTCGTTCTGGTCTGGGTCGTTCTGATCTGGATCATTCTGGCCTGTGTCGTTCTGGTCTGGGTCGTTCTGATCTGGATCATTCTGGCCTGTGTCATTCTGGTCTGGGTCGTTCTGTTCTGGATCATTCTGATTTGGGTCGTTCTGGTCTGTGTTGTTCTGGTCTGGGTCGTTCTGGTCTGGGTTGTTCTGGTCTGGGTTGTTCTGATTTGGATCGTTCTGATCTGGATCGTTCTGGTCTGTGTCGTTCTGGTCTGGATGGTTCTGGTCTGGGTCGTTCTGGTCTGGACCGTTTTGGTCTGGGTCGTTCTGATCTGGATCATTCTGGTCTGTGTCGTTCTGGTCTGGACCGTTCTGGTCTGGGTCGTTCTGATCTGGATGGTTCTGGTTTGGGTCATTCTGGTCTGTGTCGTTCTGGTCTGGGTCGTTCTGGTCTGGACCGTTCTGGTCTGGGTCGTTCTGGTCTGAGTTGTTCTGGTCTGTGTCGTTCTGGTCTGGGTCGTTCTGGTCTGGACCGTTCTGGTCTGGGTCGTTCTGGTCTGGACCGTTCTGGTCTGGGTCGTTCTGGTCTGAGTCGTTCTGGTCTGGGTCGTTCTGGTCTGAGTCGTTCTGGTCTGGACCGTTCTGGTCTGGGTCGTTCTGGTCTGGGTCGTTCTGCTCTGGACCGTTCTGGTCTGGGTCGTTCTGCTCTGGACCGTTCTGGTCTGGGTCGTTCTGGTCTGAGTCGTTCTGGTCTGGGTCGTTCTGGTCTGAGTCGTTCTGGTCTGGACCGTTCTGGTCTGGGTCGTTCTGGTCTGGGTCGTACTGGTCTGGGTCGTTCTGGTCTGAGTCGTTCTATTTTGGACTGTTCATAATATCACGTGAGAAAGCGCTCCGGTGTTGCAGGTACAGATGACTGAGCTGCTCAGCAGCTTGCAGCATTTCAGAAACGGTCCTTCAGCTTTCCTGAACTCACCAGCCAGGTAACTCGCTTCAGGTTCTTCTGGTACTGAATAATATGACAGCTGAGATGCTGATCCTCTTTTTTTTCCCTCCCAGCTTTTCCTCCTCTTCAGGTAAAATATTTGTGAAGCTGGATTTCTGAAACCATCCTGTCTGCAAGTTGTCCAGCAGGGGGCGACACAAACTGATCAACTGGTGACGCTGATCCTCATCGATCATTTTTATTGATCAGAAAACATCTGAAAAATACACAGTTAAAAAATAATTTAAAAGTCGGAGTTTAAAAGTGGGTAATATGACATTTATTAAAGGGAAACAGCAAATTTGCAGGAAGACGTGAAGTCTTTAAACATCAGAAACATTTTAAACAATTACGTGATTTTTTATAAATTTCTTTAAACATTTAAATTAAGTTCCAGTTTTAATAAAAACATTTCTGTAATATTTACCTGAACAAAGAATAAAATTACATTTTACAGATTCCCGACTTTACAGGCTGCACTTGAATGCACCATGTTGTAGAAACAACATGCAACAACTGAGCTAGTCCATGGTCTAGTCTGGTCTGGACCGTTCTGGTCTGGGTCGTTCTGGTCTGGGTCGTTCTGGTCTGAGTTGTTCTGGTCTGGGTCGTTCTGGTCTGGACCGTTCTGGTCTGGGTCGTTCTGATCTGGATGGTTCTGGTCTGGGTCGTTCTGGTCTGGGTCGTTCTGCTCTGGACCGTTCTGGTCTGGGTCGTTCTGATCTGGATCGTTCTGGCCTGTGTCGTTCTGGTCTGGGTCGTTCTGATCTGGATGGTTCTGGTCTGGGTCGTTCTGATCTGGATGGTTCTGGTCTGGGTCGTTCTGGTCTGGACCGTTCTGGTCTGGGTCGTTCTGATCTGGATCATTCTGGCCTGTGTCGTTCTGGTCTGGGTCGTTCTGATCTGGATCATTCTGGTCTGGATCATTCTGGTTTGGGTCGTTCTGGTCTGTGTCGTTGTGGTCTGGGTCGTTGTGGTCTGGACCGTTCTGGTCTGGACCGTTCTGGTCTGGGTTGTTCTGATTTGGATCGTTCTGATCTGGATCGTTCTGGTCTGTGTCGTCCTGGTGTGGATGGTTCTGGTCTGGGTCGTTCTGGTCTGGACCGTTCTGGTCTGGACCGTTCTGATCTGGATCATTCTGGTCTGTGTCGTTCTGGTCTGGACCGTTCTGGTCTGGACCGTTCTGGTCTGGGTCGTTCTGGTCTGTGTCGTTCTGGTCTGGATGGTTCTGGTCTGGGTCGTTCTGGTCTGGACCGTTCTGGTCTGGGTCGTTCTGATCTGGATCATTCTGGTCTGTGTCGTTGTGGTCTGGGTCGTTCTGATCTGGATCGTTCTGGTCTGTGTCGTTCTGGTCTGGATGGTTCTGGTCTAGGTCGTTCTGGTCTGGACCGTTCTGGTCTGGGTCATTCTGATCTGGATCATTCTGGTCTGTGTCGTTCTGGTCTGGACTGTTCTCGTCTGGACCGTTCTGGTCTGGGTCGTTCTGGTCTGTGTCGTTCTGGTCTGGATGGTTCTGGTCTGGGTCTTTCTGGTCTGGACCGTTCTGGTCTGGGTCGTTCTGATCTGGATCATTCTGGTCTGTGTCGTTCTGGTCTGGACCGTTCTGGTCTGGACTGTTCTGGTCTGGGTCGTTCTGGTCTGGACCGTTCTGGTCTGGACCGTTCTGATCTGGATCATTCTGGTCTGTGTCGTTCTGGTCTGGACCGTTCTGGTCTGGACCGTTCTGGTCTGTGTCGTTCTGGTCTGGATGGTTCTGGTCTGGGTCGTTCTGGTCTGGACCGTTCTGGTCTGGGTCGTTCTGATCTGGATCATTCTGGTCTGTGTCGTTGTGGTCTGGGTCGTTCTGATCTGGATCGTTCTGGTCTGTGTCGTTCTGGTCTGGATGGTTCTGGTCTAGGTCGTTCTGGTCTGGACCGTTCTGGTCTGGGTCATTCTGATCTGGATCATTCTGGTCTGTGTCGTTCTGGTCTGGACTGTTCTCGTCTGGACCGTTCTGGTCTGGGTCGTTCTGGTCTGTGTCGTTCTGGTCTGGATGGTTCTGGTCTGGGTCGTTCTGGTCTGGACCGTTCTGGTCTGGGTCGTTCTGATCTGGATCATTCTGGTCTGTGTCGTTCTGGTCTGGACCGTTCTGGTCTGGACTGTTCTGGTCTCGGTCGTTCTGGTCTGGATCGTTCTGATCTGGATCGTTCTGGTCTGTGTTGTTCCAGTATTGAGCGTCCAAAACAGACGAATTGAAAAACAAAGCCTGTGTTTAAGTTATCTAGAGGAGCCTTTATACCCATGAAGCTCCTCTTGGCAGAGCGAAGACCCTCATTCTGCTGCTGCCATGCTGGACAGGACAAGCTGAAGGTAAAAGGAACTGCGTCACCTCAGGTGAAGCTGAGATTAGATCCTCGAGCTGATGCCAACCTGTCAGATTACTGTGAGTGTAATCGAAGAGGAGAAGCTCTGGGCGGTGAATGGCGGACCGAGCCAGGACTCTCATGTCTGGAGATGTTCTGGGAAGTTTCCAGCTGACCAGAGCTGCTCTTCCTCAGCCGTCCCACCACCAGCATCTGTCCTCCACGCCCTCACTGCAGGAGGCCAGAGGAGCAGAGACCCTCCAGCTGCTTCCAGTCCGAGTCATGACTCGCTGATGAAGCTCATGTCTGTCTTGGCTCTGCAGATCATCAGACTGCAGGAGGAATTGGGTCAGCGGATCACCCGCTCTGTCCTACTTTTGATTTGCTGGCAGAAATCAGGTTGATGAGGAAGAAGCTGCAGCAGAGTCCAGGCTGGAAACCAGACTTTGCTGTGCCAGGGGACCTTTCTGGTAGTGGCCTAAAGGCTCCGGAAGGCAGGAACTCAAACCCCAGATCTGGGTGTGGATGAGCCCCCTCCACACACAGAGCTGCCTCTGATGGAGGACTCGGCCCTGAAGGCACGTCGGCTACAAGGACGTCGTCCTTCCTGCCGTCATGTCGGGTGGATGGATGATGGGAAGGAGAAGCTTGCAGAGCAGAGCCTGCCCTCGGCGTAGCTTGTAGAGGAGAACGCTAACGGCGCATCATCCCTGGCTGGCAAACGAGGGAGAATCTATATTTTTATTTATCAGTGTGATTACTACAGCTATCTGAAATAAACACGCCCACAGAATACACCTCCATGGGTTTAATGGAGATGCCTCGCTGCACCGTACACTCCTCCGTGAGGGAGGGGCTGTCTGACCTGATGTGACCCCAACAGCAGGAGACTGATTGATTGGTTAATTAATTCAAAGTGCACCAAGATGATGAAATTAATCATTTATGGTACCTAGCTGGACATGCTAGCTTACTGAGGTGATGGCAGCATTGATTAATTCATACAGAATATTATATTCCTGACAAACACTTTAAAACCAACAAACAACCTAAAAAACATTCGACAGAACAGAAGAAAAGAGTGAGCTCTGTGTGATGATCCACTTCTAGAAAACTGATAGAAAATGTTTCCCTTCCATTACCTAACACTTTACAACTACTGTATTCTACATGTAAACATAAGAAAGAAATACACTGCAGCGACTGATTTCTAAGATTCTCTCCACCAGTTCATCAAGCTGAAATCCAGCTACCAGTCTCAGACGTATCTGTATTTATTTTATACATTAAAACCAAAGACCACATTACCGGCATCGTTATTGTCATCCAGCAGCTTTTCTCCACAACGGTCTACTGTGGGCTGCAGCGTCTTACCTGAGGACCCACCTGGAAGGTGTTACTGTTCATCCCTGTGGGAATCGAACTTCAACCTCCCGCATGACAGACGGATGTTCTGCCGACTGAGATATCCAGCCATACGTTCTGACTCCTCTGGCGTGTCTTCCTTCTGACCCTGTGATGACAGCGTCTCCACCTGCTGCCACTATTCTGTCTTTTTGACACCAGTAACGTTCAGGCCGTGTCCACCAGTTACACATTTTTACCTTTTCCAACGTGCTCCATCAGGATCTGTCTCACACCCCGAAAAATTCCCCTTTTTCCCTCCCGAGACGTCATGGAAATGATGTGATGAGTATGTATTACAGGCGTCTACCTGACCTTTTAAAGCCACCATGTGGGCGGGGCAAGGTGTTCCCTCACCTGCGCCGCTTCAGAGTTGATTCTGGTTTATAAACAAACAGGTGGAGGACGTGCGTACACACGCTTTGATAAATCTGACGCCGCCTGTAGTTTGCTTTGTAGTTTTTATAAATGAGGCATCTGAAGAGGATTAAACACACATTCATTATTATTTATAAAATAAAACTTTATTTATCAAAAGTTGATCATGAGGATAATAAACGTAATGCAGAGAACTGGAACAGCAGAAAAAGAAACTAGTGCAAACGAAGGAGAGAATATTCAGATAGAAAATATTGCACTTGGTAGTCGGAAGCGTTCGCTGGAAGAAGTCGGAACATTCTGCATCTGAAATTTATCTGTAAACATTCATCTGGTTTCAGTGTGACATCCGTACACTGGAACCTGTACACCTGTTCATTTACACACACACACACACACACATGTGGTCATCATCATCAGTTCCAGCTGAAGTCCGGTTGGTGACGGCGCCACCTTCAGGTCCACAGCTCAAAACATCGTCTGACTGAAGACAGCTTTGTCCTGTCGTCAATGTGCCGTTTAGAGTTCAACAAAGTTTTTGTGATTGGACAAAATCTCCTGGAATGTGTCGCCTGGCGGCATGTTGTCCGGGGAGCGTGTTGCCTGGAGGTTTGTTGTCCAGGGGGGCGTGTCGTCGTGTCGTCCGGGGGGGCGGCGTGTCGTCCAGGGGGCGTGTTGTCTGATATGTGTCTGACAGGAGACCGTCATCACAGCGTGTGCAAAGTTACAGTCGAAGCCCCATTTGGAGTTTGGGGTGTTTGATGGGTCCAGCTGGATTCTAGTTCTGGTCCATCAGGGCCGTGCTCTCTGAGCTGGCTGGTCCTGCCGTTGCCATGGTGACACAGTCTGGTTGCTGAGGAAGTCTCTGGGCTCCAAGCTCCTCTCAGCGGGACGGACACATGTCAGGTCTCTGGACGTCTGCAGAGACCTCCACGGTGTCGGGGTATGGGTCCACCTGAGGAGGGACGGAGACTAAATTTAATTTACATCACTTCCTGTTTGCTTGTATGAGGAGAAACACAGGGGTGGGGTGCGAGGGGTGGACTCGATTCTGTGAGATATGTATGTTGCGTAATATCTAATGGAAGCAAGTGGAATGTTTTTATTTATCGGTTTCATTTTAACATAATTGTATATTTGTATAGTATTTTCTGTTTTTGTTCATCTTTCTGGTGATCTTGTGGAATTATTTTCTATCTTACTGAATATTTATCTGTTTATGTTCTCTATGTTTACATTGTCTCTTCATTGTTAATGTTTTCAATCCAGACACATTTTATGAAGAATTTCCTGCATTTTATTGGACAGTTTGTAAGAACATAGTCCGTCAGAAGTTGCTTCGTTTACTTGATCAGACTTGTGTGGTTTTCCTTCTGGATTAACTGGAAGTGGTTAAGATGCAGTGTGTACCTCGGAGTAGAGCGGTGGTGGCAGATATCTGAACTCTGTGATGTACGTCAGCACCGACGGCGACTCCTCCCCGTCCGACCTATCGCAGCCCTGCAGACAGTCCCGTCTGTGCGCCTCGGATATGGCCAGATCGCTGTAGCTCGGTGGCGCTTCAGAAACAAACTTGAGTCAGAAACTGAACGTGGTGGAGGACAGAAAAAGCCGGGTTTCCGGTCCGTACCTTCGGGCCTATCTGCCAGCACCAGCCAGCTCCCCGAGCTGCAGTTGCTACTGATGCTGGAGGTCCGGGTGGAGCAGGCGTGGAGGGGGATGGTCCCGATCACCAACGGCAACGACAGCGACAGGTTCAAGCCGCCAGGAATGTCCACGTACACCTGGAGAAAAGAAAGGAATGTTGAGGTGTTTATGAAACACACACGACCTGAGGCGTGTTACACAAGCTGCCACATCAATATGGCTGCAGTGTGACGAAGATAAACAAAATGCCTGCCACCTGTTTAAAACCTACTTCCTGTCTGATCGTTCAGGTTTTACTTCCTACTTCCTGTCCGACCATTCAGGTTTTACTTCCTACTTCCTGTCCGACTGTTTCAGGTTTTACTTCCTACTTCCTGTCCGACCATTCAGGTTTTACTTCCTACTTCCTGTCCGACCGTTCAGGTTTTACTTCCTACTTCCTGTCTGACCATTCAGGTTTTACTTCCTACTTCCTTTCCGACCGTTCAGGTTTTACTTCCTACTTCCTGTCCGACTGTTTCAGGTTTTACTTCCTACTTCCTGTCCGACCATTCAGGTTTTACTTCCTACTTCATGTCCGACTGTTCAGGTTTTACTTCCTACTTCCTGTCCGACTGTTTCAGGTTTTACCCTCTACTTCCTGTCCGACCATTCAGGTTTTACTTCCTACTTCCTGTCCGACTGTTCAGGTTTTACTTCCTACTTCCTGTCTGACCGTTCAGGTTTTACTTCCTACTTCCTTTCCGACCGTTCAGGTTTTACTTCCTACTTCCTGTCCGACTGTTTCAGGTTTTACTTCCTACTTCCTGTCCGACCATTCAGGTTTTACTTCCTACTTCATGTCCGACTGTTCAGGTTTTACTTCCTACTTCCTGTCCGACTGTTCCAGGTTTTACTTACTACTTCCTGTCTGACCGTTCAGGTTTTACTTCCTACTTCCTTTCCAACCGTTCAGGTTTTACTTCCTACTTCCTGTCCGACTGTTTCAGGTTTTACTTCCTACTTCCTGTCCGACTGTTCCAGGTTTTACTTACTACTTCCTGTCTGACCGTTCAGGTTTTACTTCCTACTTCCTTTCCAACCGTTCAGGTTTTACTTCCTACTTCCTGTCCGACTGTTTCAGGTTTTACTTCCTACTTCCTGTCCGACCATTCAGGTTTTACTTCCTATTTCCTGTCCTACCATTCAGTTTTTACTTCCTACTTCCTGTCCGACCGTTCAGGTTTTTCTTTCTACTTCCTGTCTGACTGTTTCAGGTTTTACTTCCTACTTCCTGCCCGACCATTCAGGTTTTACTTCCTATTTCCTGTCCTACCGTTCAGTTTTTACTTACTACTTCCTGTCCGACCGTTCAGGTTTTACTTTCTACTTCCTGTCTGACTGTTTCAGGTTTTACTTCCTACTTCCTGTCCGACCATTCAGGTTTTACTTCCTACTTCCTTTGCCATTCTTTGGTATTTATAGTGATGTTAAATAGTTATCAATGAACTGTTTTCATCAGGGAGAATCATTTATAAGAGGAGGGTTAAGGACCCTGAACTCACCATGAGGGCATACTCCACCCTGATGATGGGGCAGTCCAGGATGGAGGGGGACACCGGGGGGATCTTGAGCAGTTTTCCCTCCCAGCTCTGGCTCTTGCCCTGCTGCAGAGGCTCTCCTCGCAGGTTGGACACCAGCTGCTGGATCTGCTTCCCCTTCCCCTTTGCAAAGAAGGTCTGTGTCTGGTACAGCGCTGCCTTGGGCACTACCACGCGGGACGAACAATTTTCCACCTCGGCAGAGATCTGGATGGACTCGCCTGGGAGAGAGGGAGGAAGAGATCAGTCTGTCAGACTGACAGAGAAAAACGACAAGAGTGAGACCCGGGAGGTAAAACCAGAGAAGAAGAGCAGGAGAACCAGAGGGAAAGGTTCACCTGGGGTGTAGCCCTTCCGCTCGATTTTGGCACTGAGGGAGATCGGACCCGAAGCGCAGAACCAGCAGCACAGAGTCTTCTCCTTGGTTCCAGCCTGGGGGGCCTGTTCACAGACATCAGGATTTCAGAGTGTCACAGAAACATCCAGGATGTCATCAGAAATTAACATTTATTATCTGCATCCAACTTTATCCTAAAAAAAAACAAACAAAATTAAAAAACAGTTAAAAATGTGATTTATTCCCGAGAGCAGACTGATGAAGATGAAGAGGACGAAAACAACAAATCTTTCTACATAAAAAAACAAGAAGAAAGTTTTTCTCTTCCAACCGTCAGCTCTGTCTCTGTGTATAAATCATCTCTAAAAGAGCATCAAATCCTGTTTTCCAAACGGCAGATTTTAACAACTCGTTCGTCTGGAAAGATGAAACATTTCTGACCCAACAGACTTCTACTGATCAGACTCGTGTTGCATTCAGGGTCTAACTGATACATTCAGAGTCTAAGGGATGTGTTCAAGGCAAGGTAAATATATTTATAAAGCATATTTTATGTACAAGACAATTCAAAGTTCTTTACATAAAACATAAAACATTCCAGCGAGGTGCAGAAGAAATACCAGTGTAATAGAAAAACAAAGATAAAAAAAGATTAAATTGATTACATCAAAACAGAAAGAAAAAGGTGATGTAAAAAATAAAGTTAAGATTCCAGCTTAAAGAACTAGATCCAGATCTGGACTCTAAATAAAAACTAGTCCATGCAGCAGAGAACAGGTGGGTCTTTAACCTGGATCTAAATAAACTGAGTGTTTCAGCTGATCTGAGGCTTTCTGGGAGTTTGTTCCAGACATGTGGAGCATAGAAGCTGAATGCAGCTTCTCCATGTCTGGTTCTGACTCTGGGACTGATAAGAAACTGGATCCAGATGACCTGAGGGTTCTGGTAGGTTCATACTGGGTCAAGGTCTCTGATGCATGTTGGTCCTAAACCATTCAGAGCTTTCTAGACCAGCAGCAGAACTTTAAAGTCTATCCTCTGACGGACCGGCAGCCAGTGTAAAGACCTCAGAGCTGGACTGATGTGGTCCACTTTCTTGGTCTTAGTGAGGACTGAAGCAGCAGAGTTCTGGATCAGGTCTGAATGTTGTGTTCAGTCTCAGTGGTGTGTTCAGGGTCTGGATTTTGCATTTTTTACTCCGATCTCACAGAGCGACAGTTTTTTAGTAAGTATGGAAACCTGCTCTTCAAGAATCCCTGAAATAAAGTGTGGGCTTCCCCAAGGACCAGTTGCAGCTGCTCTGTGTGCATGTGTGTGGGGGAGATAATAATGTGTGGTTTTTAAGCTGCTATGTTGCTTTGTCGAGTGAAGGCTTGTTTTACTTTAAAATGCTTGTTTTATCATGTAAAGAACCTTGTGTTGCCATTGGCTGGAAAAACACTTTGCAATAAAACTGATATGATGTGATTCTAGGTCTGAATGATGCGTTCAAGGTCCGAGTGTTGTGTTTAGGATCTGAAAGTTGCTTTCAGGGTGTGAACTTTGCGTTTAGGTTCTGGGTGTTGTGTTTATCCTCCGAGTGTTGCGTTCAGGGCCTGTTCTTACCAGGAGCAGTGGCGTGTTGATGTCGATGTGCTCGAACACGATGAACTCCTTCTTGGCTTTGACGGGCAGCAGCCAGGGCCGGTGCAGCTCGGCTTTCACCCAGTACCTCACGCTGCCGTGCTTCCCCTCGAAGGAGGTGGCCAGGGCCCTGAAGGAAAGAGGCAGATTAGGAGTGTGGGTGGTCGGGGGCCCAGGGCCCAGTTCTGAGTCATTAGGAATTATCAGAGGAATGTCAGGGCCTCTGCTGTCACTGAGCCGGAGCTCTAACTGATTCATACCCCCCTACCTGGGGGTCGGGCCTCTGAATGATTAATACAAAACTTAGATATGTTTCAGACTAAACAAACAGACCAGAGTCCCTGAATGCATCATTAACATGTCCAGGAGCCTCAAACTGAAGAAACCAGAAACGAGTCTTTCCCTGGATCTATCAGGTGGCTCTCATCATCGACTGAGAGACACTTTGAGGAAGTTATTCCATCATTCCAGAATATTCCGGCGTTGTTCAGCGACCAGGAAATAATCAAGTCCCGACAAGGTTTAAGTGGAATTCATGAAACTACTGAACATGCAGGACGTTTACTTTCATTTACGGATCAGAGTTTCTGTTTATGTACTTTTAAAGAGACAATGCGGGTCTGTAGAAGTCAGACTCTGTGACTTGTGGACGTGCTCGTACTCACATCTGAGGCAGGTTGAAGCTGAAGGCGAACTCATGCAGGCCGGTGTGCAGAACAGTCAGTCCCTCCTCTGGACCGTCCTCATCTGAAAAACACGACACGGGTTTAGGTACCTGAACGCAGCAGCAACACACATTGTCTCATTATGCAAAACACACACCACCTCAGAGACGGTGTCCTGGACACGGCAGCCCGGACAGGTCACATGACCCCGGAGCAGCTTTTCTCTGACTGAAGTCAGCTGACAGGAAACAGAAGGATTAACGGAGAAAACGAAGGACGCGGCAGTTCCAGGTTTAGAATAAACTAACAATGAAAACGTTATTTTCTAACTAATGTTTGAACCAAAGTAAACAGAAGGAAACAAACTTCATGTTTGTTTGTTTTTTGATTTTATAAATTATTGTTTCCTGTTTGTTTACAGTGTTTACTGAACTGTTTGATTTCTTTATTCATTTATTCTTAGTTTGGTCTAAAGCTGTTTACTAAATGTTTTTATACGTTCAAAGTTTGTTTATTTGTGTGAAATGTTTTTGTCTTTGTTGACTAAACAGTTGTTTATTATTTATTTCTGGCAAAAAATAAACAAAACAAGCAAAAAACAAAAATTATTTCTGTATTTGTAAACATATAAATGTAAACACGTATTTATGTAAATGTAAACACTTATTTATGTAAATGTAAACATGTATTTATGTAAATGTAAACACATATTTATGTAAATGTAAACATATATTTATGTAAATGTAAACACGTATTTATGTAAATGTAAACACATATTTATGTAAATGTAAACACGTATTGATGTAAATGTAAACACGTATTTATGTAAATGTAAACACGTATTGATGTAAATGTAAATATGTATTGATGTAAATGTAAACACATATTTATGTAAATGTAAACATGTATTGATGTAAATGTAAACACATATTTATGTAAATGTAAACATGTATTGATGTAAATGTAAACACATATTTATGTAAATGTAAATATGTATTGATGTAAATGTAAACACATATTTATGTAAATGTAAACATGTATTGATGTAAATGTAAACACATATTTATGTAAATGTAAACACATATTTATTTAAATGTAAACACGTATTTATGTAAATGTAAACACATATTTATTTAAATGTAAACACGTATCTATGTAAATGTAAACACGTATTGATGTAAATGTAAACACATATTTATGTAAATGTAAACACGTATCTATGTAAATGTAAACATGTATTGATGTAAATGTAAACACATATTTATGTAAATGTAAATATGTATTGATGTAATTGTAAACACATATTTATGTAAATGTAAACACGTATCTATGTAAATGTAAACATGTATTGATGTAAATGTAAGCACGCCAATAACAAAACAACCTGGTTATATTAACTGTAAACCACGTTCAGTCAGAGGAGGATGAAATAAAATGTCTCTTCTTCTACTTTTCGGGGTAAACCTCCACCGGAAGTGCCTGTTTCTTCGTGCTTTGTGAAATGAATGTGTTTTCGGGCACGCGGGTGGAACTGATCCGGACCAGGACCGTGGAGTGTTTCTGGTCTCCAGCTTCCTGCCACCTCAGCCTGCATCTGTGTGTGAGCTGTCAGCGCACGTGTGCGTGTGTGCGCGCGCGGCCCGGGTCTAGTCACCGGCAGCGCAGACCGGTATGAACCAGCCTGAGCAGCTTCCTCCAGCTGGAAACTCCGACGAGCCGAACATAAACTCGGCGTCTCATTGGACGACGGCATGACGCGTTTGACAAGCCGCGCGCTGATTGGCTCAGCCCCGAGCTGCCCCGCCTACATGAGTATAGCCATGCGGTGCGCGAGGAGGAGGAGAGAGGAAGGGTGGTGAGACGTGAACTTTCAGGTGGACCTGAGGCTCTTTAGAAACCAACCCCCAGTCTGCTTCCGGTTTCAGACTTAAAGTCAGGAGAAAATGTCGGAACCCACCTGGAACCGGGCCAGCTGTTAAATTCTGGTTCCGGTTTCAGTCACGTTTAACTATAAAATAAAAAGTAAGGTTAAACTTCGTCCTCAGCTTCACCTTTCTGACATTTAAAAGACAAACACGTCGCCGAAAACTTGAAGATGTTTGATTTTCTGTTAGAAATGAGTGAAGTGAGCATAAAAACGGCTCAGACTAAATGTCAGAAAAACGAGAGAAATGTTTCTGGATGAACTGCGAGTTTTTCCTCTGATCTTTCGGTTCTGGGTTCATGTGAAACAGGCTGGAGGAGAAATTCAGGACTTAAATATTTTATTTTTATAGAAGAACATGTGAGATGATTTCTGGACTTAAGTTAAAAACATACACGAACTTTTCCCTGCAGAAAAACATCAGTCCAACTCCCTGTCCCCCCTGTCCTCGCTGTCCCCCTGTCCTTCGTGGACAGACATGTTTTAGTCCACAGCTGATGTTCTGACCCATATCCCGAAGACGCCATCAGACCTCTGGACCACGTCCTCATGTTTCCATGAAACCTCCGTCCAACTGTCCTCTGATCATTTGCATCATGTTTTACAAACGCAGCAGGTACGCGGAGAGGTTGCAGCTTAAGCACACACACACACACACACACACACACACACACACACGCACACACACACACACGCACACACACACACACACACAGAGTGAGCGTGGTCCTCCCCTCCCCTCCCCCCCTCTCTGCCGGTTTCTGAACAGGTTTGAACCGCTTCTAACAAAGGGAGTTCCCTGAGCTGCCTCGTCCTGGATGTCAGCGCTGAAAGTAAAAATGTGCGCATCCGTTTTTGCGGGAGTGTTGCGGTAAAACACGAAACGCCACCGACTGATTCGGGGTTCGGACCCATTTCTGGTTTAACGTTTGTGTTTGCAACTTTTCCCCGGAAGCACGAGCGCTGAGAGGATGCCGCCTGCGCAGGAACCTGGAGGAAAGCCTCCATCCGCGCGACTCACGCCAGCCCTCTTATGACAGTCCGGCTGAATAATTCAGGTCCAGCTTCGTCCCCAGTCCCGCTGTCCCAGCAGGACTCAGAAACTTTTCCAGCACATCGACGCGCTGTCAGAAGTTTGCAGCGACCAGCTGACCGCATCCCTCCGCGCGCGCCCTGCTTACCTCTCTCCTCTCCAATCAGGGTGTCGTAGTGGTGCAGGTATTCCACCTCCTCCGTGTAGTTCTGGGTGTAAGCCGTGTTCGCTCCGGCGTTCCGGGACTCCGTCCACCGGACCTTGGCGACTCCCCGCGCGGTTATGTCCAGGCGCTTCACGCGCACATCCCCGGTCACCTCCACCACCACCCGCCCGGACACCAGGTCTCCTCCGGAGAACGCCGGCAGGTTGTGCTCGTTCAGGCTATCAAAGTAGACCGACAGGGTCCGGACTTTCCCCAGAACCATGATGGCCGTGAAAAAAACGCCCAAACAAGTCAGAAAACAACCCAAAGAAGAATTGTGTGGAGCCGCGCGGTAGAGCCTCGCGCGCCTAGCTCCGGGTGCCCAGCATAGCGCCGGGTCTGCGGCTGTCAGTGATGGCTCATCTGGCAGCTGATGCTCCTCTTCAGCTCCGTCTCCTCCTCCTCAGTATGTGTCTCAGCTCCTCTTCCTCTCTGCTGCCGTCTGCTGCAGCCGCGCGCTCTTAAAGCTTCCGTGCGCAAAAACACCCCCACTGAGCATGTGCGCAGCTCAGGATCGGCCTCCAGCAACAACACGCACACATTTATGTCTCATCAGAGATTATTACCAAAAGGCTGTAAGAGGTTTTCAGTAAAGACAGAAAATTTTCAGAGTAAAGTTTGATGAAGAGGTAAACGAGTTTAAATATTTACCTTTAATTTTAGATTCCCAGCTTATATTTGATGGACATGTTAGGAGACTAGGGCCAAAGAAACAAACAACAACAGCCTGACCCATAAACAGCTGATTAAAGCCCACCAGCGTCTCATCCAGAGGAAACAGCAGGTTTCTTCATTTTACCTTAAAAAAGCAGATTTTCAAGAGAGCAAAAACGTCATAGCAGAACTAGAAAGCAGAGGTGTCTGACGTCATCCTCATCATTATCATCAAGATCCTCATGATCATCATCATCATCCTCATGATGATAATAAGTATGACTATATGTATGTATATACTTATGTATATATGTGTGTATGCATGTATGTATCAACCTATGTACTTATGTATATATATATGTATGTGTGGATGTATGTATGTATGTATGTATGTACAGGGTGTGCAGAATTATTAGGCAAGTTGTATTTTTGAGGATTAATTTTATTATAGAACAACAACTATGTTCGTAATGAACACAAAAGGCTCATAAATATCAAAGCTGAATATTTTTGGAAGTTGGAGTGGGGCTTTTTTAGTTTTAGTATCTTAGGAGGATATCTGTGTGTGCAGGTGACTATTACTGTACATAATTATTAGGCAACTTAACAAAAACCAAACATATACCCATTTCACTTATTTATTTTCACCAGGGAAACCAATATAACAACTCAAAATGTACAAATATACATTTCTGGCATTCAAAAACAAAACAAAAACAAATCAGTGACCAATATAACCACCTTTCTTTGCGAGGACACTTAAAAGCCTGCCATCCATAGATTCTGTCAGTGTCTTGATCTGTTCACGATCAACATCGCGTGCAGCAGCAACCACAGCCTCCCAGACCCTGTTCAGAGAGGTGTACTGTTTTCCCTCCCTGTAGATCTCACATTTGATGAGGGACCACAGGTTCTCTATGGGGTTAAGATCAGGTGAACAAGGAGGCCATGTCATTATTTTTCCTTCTTTTAGACCTTTTCTGGCCAGCCACGCAGTGGAGTACTTGGATGCGTGTGATGGAGCATTGTCCTGCATGAAAATCATGTTTTTCTTGAACAATGCTGACTTCTTCCTGTACCACTGCTTGAAGAAGGTGTCTTCCAGAAACTGGCAGTAGGACTGGGAGTTGAGCTTGACTCCATCCTCAACCCGAAAAGGTCCCACTAGCTCATCTTTGATGATACCAGCCCATACCAGTATCCCACCTCCACCTTGCTGGCGTCTGAGTCGGAGTGGAGCTCTCTGCCCTGTACTGATCCAGCCACGGGCCCATCCATCTGGCCCATCAAGACTCACTCTCATTTCATCAGTCCATAAAACCTTAGAAAAATCAGTCTTATGATATTTCTTGGCCCAGTCTTGACGTTTTATCTTGTGTGTCTTGTTCAGTGGTGGTCGTTTTTCAGCCTTCCTTACCTTGGCCATGTCCCTGAGTATTGCACACCTTGTGCTTCTTGGCACTCCAGTGATGTTGCAGCTCTGAAATATGGCAAAACTGGTGGCCAATGGCATCCTGGCAGCTTCACGCTTGATTTTCTTCAGTTCATGGGCAGTTATTTTGCGCCTTGTTTTTTCAACATGCTTCTTGCAACCCTGTTGAGTATTTTGAATGAAACGCTTGATTGTTCGATGAGCACGCCTCAAAAGCTTGGCAATTTTAAGAGTGCTGCATCCCTCTGCAAGACATCTCACTATTTTTGACTTTTCAGAGTCCGTCAAATCTCTCTTCTGACCCATTTTGCCAAAGGAATGGAAGTTGCCTAATAATTATGCACACCTGATACAGGGTGTTGATGTCATTAGACCACACCCCTTCTCATTACAGAGATGCACATCACCTGATATGCTTAATTGGTAGTAGGCTTTCAAGCCTGTACCGGTTGGAGTAGAACAACATGCATAAAGAGGATGATGTGGTCAAAATACTCATTTGCCTAATAATTCTGCACACACTGTATGTATGTATGTATGCATGTATGTATGTCTGTATGTATTTATGTAAATGTATGTATGTTTGTATGTATGTTTGTATGTATTAATGTATTAATGTATGTATGTATGTTTATATGTTTGTATGTATGTATAAATGTATGTATGCATGTATGCATGTATGTATGTTTATATGTATGTATGCATGTATGTATGTCTGTATGTATGTATGTATAAATGTATGCATGTATTTATGTATGCATGTATGTATATATGTTTGTATGTCTGTATGTTTGTATGTATGTTTATATGTATGTATGCATGTATGTATTTATGTATACATGTATGTTTATATGTATGTATGCATGTATGTATATATACAGTGAGAGTAAAAAGTATTTGATCCCTTGCTGATTCTGTTGGTTTGCCCACTAATAAAGATATGATCATTCCATACTTTTAATGGTAAATGTATTCTAACATGGAGAGACAGAATATCAAAAAGAAAATCCAGAAAATAACTTTAAAGAATATATGTTAATTGGTTTGTATTTCATTGAGGGAAATAAGTATGGGAAAGACTTTGTATGTCTGTATGTATGTATGTACATGTATGTATGTATATATATATGTATGTATATATGTATGTATGTTTGTATGTATTAATCTATGTATGTATTAATGTATGTGTGTATGCATGCATGTATGTATGTATGTATGTATGTATGTATGTATGTATGTATGTATGTATGTATGTATGGATCTATGTACTTATGTATGTATGTATATATGTTTGTATGTATGTATAAATGTATGTATGTATGTATGTATCTATGTACATGTATGTATGTATAAATGTATGTATGTATTTATGTATGCATCTATGTATATATGTTTGTATGTCTGTATGTATGTATGTATCTATGTATGTATGTATGTATAAATGTATGTATGTATTTATGTATGCATGTATGTTGATATGTATGTATGCATGTATGTATGTTTATATGTATGTATGCATGTATGTATGTATGTTAATATGTTTGTATGTATTAATCTATGTATGTATTAATGTATGTATGTATGTATGTATGTCTATATGTATATATGTATGTATGCATGTATGTATGTCTGTATGTATGTATGTATGTTTGTATGTATGTATGTATCTATGTATGTATGTATGTATGTATGTACTTATGTATGCATGTATGTATTTATGTTTGTATGTATATATGTTTGTATGTCTGTATGTATGTATGTATCTATGTATGTATGTATGTATAAATGTATGTTTATATGTATGTATGCATGTATGTATGTCTGTCTGTCTGTATGTATGTATGTATGTATGCATGTATGTATGTCTGTATGTATGTATGGATCTATGTACTTATGTATGTATGTTTGTATGTATTGATCTATGTATGTATTAATGTATGTATATATATATATGCATGTATGTATATATATGCATGTCTGTATGTATGTACGTATGTTTATATGTATGTATGCATGTATGTATATCTGTATGTATGTATGCATGTATGTATGTATGTATGTATGTATGTATGTATGTGTAAATGTATGTATGTTTATATGTATGTACTTATGTATGCATGTATGTATGTATGTTTGTACGTATGTATGTATGGATCTATGTACTTATGTATATCTGTATGTATGTTTGTATGTATGTATGCATGTATGTATGTCTGTATGTATGTATGTACATGTATGTTTGTATATATATGTATGTTTATATGTATGTATGGATCTATGTACTTATGTATATATGTATCTATGTTTGTATGTATTGATCTATGTATGTATTAATGTATGTATGTATGTATGTATGTATGTTAATATGTATGTATGTATGTATGGATCTATGTACTTATGTATGTATGTATATATGTTTGTATGTATGTATAAATGTATGTATGTATGTATGTATGTATGTCTGTATGTATGTATGTATCTATGTACATGTATGTATGTATGTACTTATGTATGTATGTTTATATGTATGTATGTATGTATGTATGTATGTTTATATGTATGTATGTATGTATGTATGTATCTATGTACATGTATGTATGTATGTATAAATGCATGCATGTATTTATGTATGCATCTATGTATATATGTTTGTATGTCTGTATGTATGTATGTATCTATGTATGTATGTATGTATAAATGTATGTATGTATTTATGTATGCATGTATGTTGATATGTATGTATGCATGTATGTATGTTTATATGTATGTATGCATGTATGTATGTATGTTAATATGTTTGTATGTATTAATCTATGTATGTATTAATGTATGCATGTATGTATGTATGTCTATATGTATATATGTATGTATGCATGTATGTATGTCTGTATGTATGTATGTATGTTTGTATGTATGTATGTATCTATGTATGTATGTATGTATGTATGTATGTACTTATGTATGCATGTATGTATTTATGTTTGTATGTATATATGTTTGTATGTCTGTATGTATGTATGTATCTATGTATGTATGTATGTATAAATGTATGTATGTATTTATGTATGCATGTATGTTGATATGTATGTATGTTTATATGTATGTATGCATGTATGTATGTCTGTCTGTCTGTATGTATGTATGTATGTATGTATGTCTATATGTATATATGTATGTATGCATGTATGTATGTCTGTATGTATGTATGTATGTATGTATCTATGTATGTATGTATGTATGTATGTCTATATGTATGTATGTATGTCTGTATGTATGTATGTATGTTTGTATGTATGTATGTATCTATGTATGTATGTATGTATGTATGTACTTATGTATGCATGTATGTATTTATGTTTGTATGTATTTATGTTTGTATGTATGTATGTATGGATCTATGTACTTATGTATATATGTATGTATGTATGCATGTATGTATGTATTAATGTATGTATGTATGTGTGCATGCATGTATGTATATATTTATGTCTGTATGTATGTATGCATGTTTATATGTATGTATGCATGTATGTATGTCTGTATGTATGTATGGATCTATGTACTTATGTATGTATGTTTGTATGTATTGATCTATGTATGTATTAATGTATGTATATATATATATGCATGTATGTATATATATGCATGTCTGTATGTATGTACGTATGTTTATATGTATGTATGCATGTATGTATATCTGTATGTATGTATGCATGTATGTATGTATGTATGTATGTATGTATGTATGTATGTGTAAATGTATGTATGTTTATATGTATGTACTTATGTATGCATGTATGTATGTATGTTTGTACGTATGTATGTATGGATCTATGTACTTATGTATATCTGTATGTATGTTTGTATGTATGTATGCATGTATGTATGTCTGTATGTATGTATGTACATGTATGTTTGTATATATATGTATGTTTATATGTATGTATGGATCTATGTACTTATGTATATATGTATCTATGTTTGTATGTATTGATCTATGTATGTATTAATGTATGTATGTATGTATGTATGTATGTTAATATGTTTGTATGTATGTATGCATGTATTTCTATATGTATATATGTATGTATGCATGTATGTATGTCTGTATGTATGTATGTATGTTTATATGTATGTATGTCTGTATGTATGTATGCATGTATTTCTCTATGTATGTATGTATGTTTATATGTATGTATGCATGTATGTATGTCTGTATGTATGTATGTATGTATGTATTTTTGTATGTATGTATGTTTGTATGTATGTATATATGTATATATTTATGTATGTATGTATGTATGTATTTTTGTATGTATGCATGTTTGTATGTATGTATATATGTATAATTTTATGTATGTATGTATCAATGTATGTATGTATGTATGTATAAATGTTTGTATGTATGTATATGTATGTGTGTATGTGTGTATGTATGTATGTATGTTTGTATGTGTAAATGTATGTATGTATGTATGTGTGTATGTATGTATGTATATACGTATATATTTATGTATGTATGTATGTACCAATGTATGTATGTATGTATAAATGTTTGTATGTATGTATATGTATGTGTGTATGTGTGTATGTATGTATGTTTGTATGTGTAAATGTATGTATGTATGTATGTATGTATGTATGTTTTGTTCTGAATCATTCTATATATCTATAAATACGCATTGCTTGGATCTACTTCCTGTTCTGTCTTTATTCACACACCCTGGCTCCGTGGTTGTATTTACTTTTGGTTGCTCTATCTTTCAACATTGGCAGTGTTCAGGACTTTAGCCCTACTAAAGTGTTACATATGTATGTATGTATGTATGCATGTATTTATATATGTATGAATGTATATGTGTATATACAGTCATGGACAAAATTGTTGGTACCCTTCGGTTAATGAAAGAAAATATCACAATGGTCACAGAAATAACTTGAATCTGACAAAAGTAATAATAAATAAAAATTCTATGAAATTTAACCAATGAAAATCAGGCACTGCTTTTCAACCATGTTTCAACAGAATTATTTAAAAAAATAAACTCATGAAACAGGCCTGGACAAAAATGATGGTACCCTTAACTTAATATTTTGTTGCACAACCTTTTGAGGCAATCACTGCAATCAAACGATTCCTGTAACTGTCAGTGAGACTTCTGCACCTCTCAGAAGATATTTTAATCCACTCCTCATAAGCAAACTGCTCCAGTTGTCTCAGGTTTGAAGGAAGCCTTTTCCAGACGGCATGTTTCAGCTCCTCCCAAAGATGCTCAATACGATTTAGGTCAGGGCTCATAGAAGGCCACTTTAGAATAGTCCAGTGTTTTCCTCTTAGCCATTCTTGGTGTTTTTAGCTGTGTTTTGGGTCATTGTCCTGTTGCAAGACCCATAACCTGCGACTGAGACCAAGCTTTCTGACACTGGCCAGCACATTTCTCTCTAGAATCTCTTGATCGTCTTGAGATTTCATTGTACCGGCACAGATTCAAGACACCCTGTGCCAGATGCAGCAAAGCAGCCCCAGAACATAACAGAGCCTCCTCCATGTTTCAAAGTAGGGACGGTGTTCTTTTCTTCTTATGCTTCATTTTTCCATCTGTAAACATAGAGCTGATGGGCCTTGGCAAAAAGTTCCATTTTTGTCTCATCTGTCCATAGGACATTCTCCCAGAAGCTTTGTGGCTTGTCAACATGTAGTTTGGCTTTTTTATGATTTGTTTTCAACAATGGTTCCTCCTTGGTCGTCTCCCATTAAGTCCACTTTGGCTCAAACGACGACGGATGGTGCGATCTGACACTGATGTTCCTTGAGCTTGAAGTTGACCTTTATTCTCTTTAAAAGTTTTTCTGGGCTCTTTTGTTACCGTTCGTATTATCCGTCTGTTTGATTTGTCATCAGTTTTCCTCCTGCGGCCACGTCCAGGGAGGTTGGCTACAGTCCCATGGATCTTAAATTTCTGAATAATATGTGCAACTGTAGCCAGAGGAACATCAAGCTGCTTGGAGATGGTCTTATAGCCTTTACCTTTAACATGCTTATCTATAATTTTCTTTCTAATCTCCTGAGACAACTCTTTCCTTTGCTTCCTCTGGTCCATATTGAGTGTGGTACACACCATGTCACCAAACAGCACAGTGACTACCTGTAGCTTATATATAAGCCCATTGACTGGTTACAAGATCGTAGACACCTGTAATGCTAATTAGTGGACACACCTTGAGTTAACATGTCCCTTTGGTCACATTATTTTCAGTCTTTTGAAGGGGTACCATCATTTTTGTCCAGGCCTGTTTCATGAGTTTATTTTTTTAAATAATTCTGTTGAAACATGGTTGAAAAGCAATGTTTGACTTTCATTGGTTAAATTTCATAGAATTTTTATTTATTATTACTTTTGTGAGATTCAAGTTATTTCTGTGACCATTGTGATATTTTCTTTCATTAACCGAAGGGTACCAACAATTTTGTCCATGACTGTATGTATGTAGGTATGTATTTCATTAAGGTAAATTCTCTGGAGCATTAGAAGCACTGCTAGGTATGTGGCATAATGGAGTCAATAAAAAAATATTTATTGTCCTTTCAACAGTTAGGTTGGTCACCACCATGCACCTCTGGGAGATCATCGGTGTGTTCTTCAGGTGTGTCGGGTTTCCCAGTTTGAAGACAAAGTAAGTGCAGAAGGCAGAGATGATCCCTTCCTCAACATCATCTGCTTTCACAACGTTTGGAGCTCTTTTGGTGAAGGCCATTTTCAATCTTGACCAGTTAAAAGAATAGTTGGGTGTGGAGATGGAGGGTCACGCTACAATGACACGGAACAAACTAAACAAATCACATTAGAGCTCATTTGTTAATTGATTGTGGTGTAAATAAAATATTGAGTTTAGTCAAATGTAATCAAAATAATAAAAAATTTATGTATCCTTTAACTATTTCTGTTTTAATTGCATAATTTCAACCATACAATCAATAAGAAAACTTAACTTGCTAACTTTGTTGTGTGTGTTTGGTTCAGTGAAACACCACATTAGCGTCTCCAAGCGTGATAAAAAGCTTGATGTTCTCCTTATAGACGTATGGGAGAAAGATAGAGTCAATACCTGCAAGAGAAACAATACATTTAAGATCTAAACGATGTTTTAATGCTGGAAATTCTTGATCGTGTTTTTCAAAGGTTTCAGAAACCTGAAGACAACAAGAAGGTTATGTAGATGAAATGTTGCTTCACTGGTATCATTTAATATGCGCCTGTTACCTCCTGGTACCTCTTCTAGGAGAGCCTCCTCTCTGCCTCCAGGTACAGCTGGTACGGCAGAGATTTCTCTGGAAGCAGGTGAAACACTTCTCGGCACAAAGCAGACGAAGTCAAATCTTTGTCACTTCTTTCCCAAAGCTGGATGTTTTCGCTCCGCTTCATCACAAACCTGCAGCTGAAGAAATATCAAACTGTCTTCAGCTTTACAATAATTGTAAATTTATCCTCAACTAATCTGTGGTTCAGTACAGCCGAAGGAAGTTTGTAGAGATGGTTTCTGTAGAAACTGGCCCAGCAGCTTCCTATTTAGACTAAAATCAAGTTAGAAAATATTTTCTGTAAACCTGAAACAGCTACACGCCACAGAAAGGCCCAGAAAAATAAATAAAAATGAAATAAATGCTAAAACACTGGCTCTCTAACTGCTGAAGCTTCATTTACAACGTCAAGGACTGAAAGTAAAAGAAAGTTTGAGCAGGAAGAGAAAGAGAAGGAAGGAAACCAGCTGAGACCGTGTCCACATGGGGACGAGTTTAAGCGTAGCCATAAAAAATGTTCGTGTTTGGACATTTTGTCTCATAGAAGCAGCATTTAGCAAAAGGAGCTTTAACACTGTTAAAAACACAGAGAATTAATCTGAAAGCTCCATGGTTTGTTTCAGCGTCCTGAACTGATGAAGTCTGTAGGAGCCATTTTTAAGTGTCTGTATGTGTTCTGTTTGGCCACCAGGGGGCAGCATTGTACAGTCTTTTGTCAGCGCCTATAAAAGCAGGAACCTTCCTGCAGGCGACAGCAGGGCCGGAGTGGGACTCATTTAATGCCTCAGACCGGCCGCTTTAGATCGCCACCTATTATTATTAAATCATGTCATTATAACCTCACATGTTACGTCTACAAGAGCACGATGTTCTGTAGAACCTGGTAATTCAGCAAACATCCTTCCAACAACATCACAATCCAGATTCTGTTCAAGTAAGTCTTCACAGATATTCAGACCTTAAACAAATAAACAGAATATTCACTATTAAATAAAAATAAATAAAATTAAAAAATGGTGCACTTTCTAATAACACCATCATCTTTTTCCTCTGTAAGGAAACGGTTCCATCACAGCTTAGATTTCACTAACATGAGAACATCAGTTAACGGCAAACACCTCCTGTAGAACATCACAATGTCCTTTATTACAGCACCAAATATCAAGCAAATTACTTTTCACACATGTCTAATCCACAGTATAACATAACTTTCTAATGATGCCATCATCCTTTTTTCCTCTGAATAAGTAGAAAGAAACATGGCGACCCTAAAACATGACCAGCTGACCGGTACACTGGCCTCTGCTACTTTCTGGATTACAGCATCATTGTCCAAAGACACGAGAATTTCTTTCTCAGTGCACATGAGCATCAACGCCTCAACTTTCTTCTGGTCAAAGTGCTCCTGAGTCTGTTTTTTTACCATTTTCATGGTGGAAAGTCGTCTCCCAGGCTACCTGTGTGACGGACGGTGTTAACAGCAGCTTGTAGGCCAGTCCAGTCACATGGTCGGCATCCGTTAGCAGGTTGTACTGAGAGGACGAGATGAACACAAAGCACAGTTTTTACAGGAGGAAGACATTTTGCTCTCTAGTTAAACATCACCAACAGCACCTTTATCTCATCCAGACTGGATTACTGTAATTCCCTCTTTACATGTTTAAACAAAAAAATCGCTTGACCGTCTCCAGTTGGTTCAGAACGCTGCTGCAAGGCTGATAACTAAATCCCCCAAATTCACCCATGTCACTCCTCTACTAATCCAGCTGCACTGGCTGCTCATTTATT
The DNA here is from genome assembly GCF_017639745.1 of Melanotaenia boesemani. Lineage (NCBI taxonomy): Eukaryota > Metazoa > Chordata > Actinopteri > Atheriniformes > Melanotaeniidae > Melanotaenia > Melanotaenia boesemani. Next base: position 1,380,668 of record NC_055700.1, read on the forward strand.
ACAGGGTCCCTGAGATCGAGTCATCAAGATCTGCTGGTTGTTAAACCAACACGGCTGAAAACTAAGGGGGACAGAGCCTTTGCAGCAGTGGCTCCTGTCCTCTGGACCTCCCTTCCTCTAGGCCTGAAATCTGTGGACTCCATGATCTCTTTTAAAAAGCAGCTAAAAACATATCTTTTTAAACTTGCTTTTACTTAGTTTTATTTGTTTTTATTCTCTTTGTATTACTGTTATTTGTTGTTTTATCTTGTTGTTAAGCACTTTGTGATTTTATCTTGAAAGGCGCTATATAAATGAACATTTACTTACTTACTTACTTACTTTAAAGGCCATCAGTTCCTTTGCCTCTGGTGCCAAGGCCACTTGCCAGTATCCATTGCTCAGGTCTAATGTAGTGATGCAGCTTGCTCTGCCCACTCTCTCCATCAAGTCATCCACCCTAGGCATTGGATATGGGTCAAAGTTTGAGATGGCATTTAAATACCTGAAGTCTATTCAAAACCTGAGTGAGCTGTCCTTCTTTGGCACCAACACGATGGGGCTACACCACTCACTACATGAGTTCAATGATCCCCAGCTCCAGCATCAATTTAATTTCCTTGTGGAGCACTGGCACCAACCACTCTGGTATCCGATAGCTCCTCTGTCGAACTGGAGCATCCTCCTTGATCCTTATTTTGTGCTGCACCAGGGATGTAAATCCTGGACTCTCCCAGAAGAGGTCCGAGTCCAAAAAAGGTTTAATGTCCTCCTGTTCCAAAGGGGACAGATGTGACTGGTCAACTAGCACACTCTGCACTGCTGGCTGGAAAGAACTTTTCCATTACCTCCTCATCCTGAACAACCCGGACAAAAAAACTGTTGTAAGGGAGGCTCCTCCCAACTTTTTCAGTAAATTCACATGGAATTTCTGATGTTTCTTAAGCTTGTCCGGCATATACAGTTCATATGTGACTTTATTCACTTGTTTGGTGATCTCATGAGGCCCATGCCATTTTACCAGCAGCTTATTGTCACTGATGGAAAGCAACAACACCACCTCCTGGCCCAGCGTGAAAAAGCTGTCTCTGGCCTTCTGGTCATACCAGAACTTTTGATGTTGCTGAGCTGCTCTCATTCTCTTGAGTGAATGCTACCATCTCCTCCAGTCTCTCCCTCATTTTAACCACATAGGCCACCACGTTCTCCCCTTCAGGCTTGGTATCCTCCCAGTAGTCCTTAAGAAGATCCAGAGGGCCCCTGACTTGGCGTCCATACAGCAGTTCGAAGGGGGAAAAACATGTGGATGCCTGTGGAACCTCCCGATAGGCAAATAAGAGGTAGGGCAACCACTGGTCCCGATCCGCACCTGTAGTGAAGACAAACTGGCGCAGCATGCTTTTCAGAGTCTGGTTGTACCTTTCTACCAACCCGTCCATTTGAGGGGGATAAGGTATGTTCTTAATTCTCTTAACCCTTAATAACTTGTAAACTTGCTGCAGTAACTTGAACAAAAAAATTGTCCCACAGTCCATCATGATTTCTCTTGCTATTCCCACCTGGGAGAAAAGCTACAAGAGACAGTTGGCAATATGCTAAGCCTTAACTGACTTAAGTGGGAAGACTTCTGGTTATCGTGTAGCATAATCACAGATGACTAGTATGAAACGATTCCCTGATGAACTCTTTTCTAAGGGACCCACAATATCCATCCCTATTTGTTCAAAGGGCGCTTCAGTAGTAGGTACTGGTTCCAACTGAGCCCGTGTTCCTGAAGTCAGCTGACATTTCTCACATGAACTGCAAAAATTTTAAATGTCAGTGTACATCCCTGGCCACACAAACCGCTTACTGATCCTATTCAAGCTTTTATGAAAAGCCAGGTGTCCTGCCCATGGAACTGAATGACCTAGTTCTATGACCTTATACCTTAAGGTCTGTGGAAGGAATAAAGCTTTCCCATTGTTCTTCCTCTGGTACAGGATGCCCCCTTTAACTATATAAACAGCGTCTTCCAGACAGCTTACCTGGCTTTGCTGGATCCCTTCAGTCTCAGTCACTTTTTCAAACCATGGCTTCAGTGTGGGATCATCTGTCTGCAGTACATCTGCTGGAATGTCAAACTCAAACAAGTTAGTTGGTTTAGGGATCTCAGCAGACCCCTACTATCCTTGGCCTTTAAAGGTATCCCTCCTTCTCAGGACCTTAGACTTATGGGCCTTCCCTGGCTGTCCTTCAAATTCCTCCCCAAAGAAAGGTAACTACTTTAACATTCCCATTGTACTCTGCTCTTGTGATCACATGACAGGGGTTAACAGATTCTATGACACTCCTGTTTCACTGATAGGTTTGATGAATGTGGCTGGTTCTTATTGGAACCTTCAGGTCTTTTACCACCGATTAACATCTCTGACTGAGCGTCCTCCAACTGATGAATAAGATCATAAAGAATGGGAATATCATTTCCTAACTGAATATTGAATATCCATAACTGAATATTGTAAAGTTGGTACCACAGTGACAGACAAAAGATAAGTTTGACCTCCTACAGTTAAATAAACCTCAGTAGTGGGGTAACTATGCTCATCCCCATGAACACAACTTATTTTAATCCCCCCTGAACTCAACTTTTCTCCTGAGATCAGAATGGCATGCACTAAAGTCTGAAAACATCCCGAGTCAAGTAGAGCTTCCCCCCGTTGACCATTTACTAAAACTGGTACAGTGCAGCCTTTCCTCTCTTCTGTCTCTACAGGACTGGGCCTAGGTACTGTACACAAAAGTGAGGGCTTGGCCTTTAGTGCTAGACAAAAATGTTGAGTGTGGCCTAAACCATTACAGTGGTAACACCTCACCTCCTTAGAGGAGGCGCCTTTAACATGAGAGGAATGGGACGTGAACTGCCTGCTCCTAGAAAAATTTCTAACCCGAGCCATACTCTAATCACCCTCAATGGACTTACTTGGTTGGGCATAATGAGTCTCTCAGCCGAAGTGGCTGTTCTTGTTCCCCCTCCTGGTATGTGAAGACTTCAGCAAGGCAATCTGCTTCCTCCACTGTCTTTGGATCATGCTCACAGATCCAAACCTTCAACTCCGGATGGACCATCCTCAGGAACTGTTCCAGGATTATCTGCTCAGATATTTCTTTCACAGTTAATTTTTCAGGCTTGAACCATCTTATAAATAACTGTTATGAGCTCGACACATGGGAGGCAACCAACGACAGCGACAGGCGAAACTCATCGCAACCTTCGTGAAACAGAACACAGGGGATGCGACAATGCAGCGAGGGCAGCAGAGCCGTGCATCGCGCTCTAAGATCGCTTTTCTCCAAGAAATTTGATTGGTTATGATATTGGTGGTTATTTTGACATTTCCAAACCAATCCCTGACGTGACAAAGTATGACAGATGGAGAGTCAGAAGATTTTGCACGAATTGACAGAAATCTTGCTGTTTACTGTATAAAAGAAAGACAACCCAGGGTTCATCTGAGTTTACCAAAATAGGAAACAGCATCGTGAATATCATCATTTGATGGACCTCAAGGCTGATCCACATAAATCCAGAACTTACGTTTGGACGAATTCACTCTGTCGCCACACAGCTGCCTTTTATTCAGCTAAAACGATCCATTCTTCCATGTTCAAAGTGTTTGCAGGCTGCGCTGTCTAGCCTGCTCTCATTGGTCAGTCCATGAAGCCGCTCGCTGGTTGGCTGTAGTGCCAGGTGACAGCGACAAAAATGGAACATTTTTCTATTTTCTTGTGTTGCGTCACATTTCACATGCACGAATGTCGCCTGTCGCTTGGCTGGAGGAGGACAGAGATTTTCACCTCAATACGCAGGTTCTATAGGAAATGATGGAGAAGGAGCGACGTCGCCTCCCGTGTGTCGAGCCTATTAACCATACATAAAGCTCATGAGGCGTTTCTCCTAGCTTAATGTTCAGTGACCGGAACCGGTGCCGGTATGTATCACCTGTTATCTCATTTTTTGCCAAAATAGCCTCTTTCACGTTATTATAGTCCTCCATATGCTCTACATCCATCAGAACATAGGCAGTGCTAGCTTTACCTGTTAACAGGGGTATCAGTCGAATAGCCCATTCATCTCTGTACCACTGACAAACCTGAGCCATTCTCTCAAAGGTGGTGAGGAAATGTTCAATATCATCCTCTCCTGTTAAGGGGAGTAGCCTGGGTTCATTCTGACGCCTGACACCACGGCATACCTGGCTGGTTCTTCCATCTGGATCATCATCGTCCTGAGCAGAGATTTCACCATGTCAATCAGCTCCTCCAGTGGATCTGCAGGGCTGCCATGGCTACTTGGTCAGCCCAAGCTCCAACTTCCTCCTCTTCCTCTTGGTCCTGTTTCTTTGTTCCTCTGGTCATCATCATTGTAGCATGGATCCCACTTCTGACACCACTTTTGACAGCCTGGCCTGTGTAAGCGGCTGGAAACGGTGACACAACGATGCAGTATCCAAAAAATTCCCTTTTTTTTTTTTTTTTTTTAACCAGACAAAGATTTTGACAGGAACTCTCTCCTTCCTGTTGCAGAGCAGCCCAGCCTCCACCAGCAGAGCCCCATTTATCTCCTGCAGCAGATTGGACTGAACCACTTTCCCAACAGATGTTTATTCAATTATACAACAAACCTTTCCTGCTAAAATTAACTTATACAAAATATTAAAACTATTTACACACAAAGTATTTAACACCTGCAAAATAAAGTTAACTCAAAACCAATACACAAACAAACTCTTACCCCTCTGCCCCATGGTCTCTCCCAAACCATAAAAGAGCGTCCAGGCCACCTGAAACACATTTGCCCGAACGCCCTGGAGAGGACATGAGTCAGGTGAGTCAAAACCATTACACCTCTAATTTACCTTATGTACTTTCCATACACACACACACACACACACACAACATTTCCTGTCTTCCACCATCATAATATTACTAACTGCTCTCTTTCACAGGTATCTGGAAGATAGTCAGATGTCATTATTTCTTTGCTCAATAAATACAACAAATAATTAAACAATTTTTGTGTCTACGTGCACTTCTGAAATACAAAATTCAAAAGATTGTTATTTACATTGTCTGATTTGTTTTGGAGTACGTACGTACACGGTGACACCACTTCCTGTTATTTTCTAAACATTTGGTCTTGAATATGACGCACCTGTGGTCTTAGCGTTAGCTGCTAATGTGGGAGTCTGCGGTCTTAGCGTTAGCTGCTAAAGTGGGAGTCTGCGGTCTTAGCGTTAGCTGCTAATGTGGGAGTCTGCGGTCTTAGCGTTAGCTGCTAATGTGGGAGCCTGCGGTCTTAGCGTTAGCTGCTAATGTGGGAGTCTGCGGTCTTAGCGTTAGCTGCTAATGTGGGAGCCTGCGGTCTTAGCGTTAGCTGCTAATGTGGGAGCCTGCGGTCTTAGCGTTAGCTGCTAATGTGGGAGTCTGCGGTCTTAGCGTTAGCTGCTAATGTGGGAGTCTGCGGTCTTAGCGTTACCTGCTGATGTGGGAGCCTGCGGTCTTAGCGTTAGCTGCTGATGTGGGAGTCTGCGGTCTTAGCGCTAGATGCTAATGTGGGAGCCTGCGGTCTTAGCGTTAGCTGCTAATGTGGGAGTCTGCGGTCTTAGCGTTAGCTGCTAATGTGGGAGTCTGCGGTCTTAGCGTTACCTGCTAATGTGGGAGCCTGCGGTCTTAGCGTTAGCTGCTAATGTGGGAGTCTGCGGTCTTAGCGTTACCTGCTAATGTGGGAGCCTGCGGTCTTAGCGTTAGCTGCTAATGTGGGAGTCTGCGGTCTTAGCGCTAGATGCTAACGTGAGCGCCAACAATCTGCTAAACAGACTACATGTGAATGTTTCACCTCATACCTCCTGCTGCTACATGCCATCCTGTTTTTCTTTGTGTGCAACACAGGTTGTGAATCATCGCTTCCATCTTTTTAATGAAGCAACAAAGTTTTTCCCACATGTACAGATGTAAAAAAAATAAAAAATCGAATATATGGGTCTACATGCAGGAAGACATCAGTGATGGGGAGAAACCTAGGTGTGTTGATGTAATGTCTCATAATCAGACAGATCTGTTTACATGATAACTGGAATAATCTGATAACTATGTCCATGTAAACAGGTTTATCCATGATTCTCTGATGGAGTTTGAACCAAAGGGGAGAGCGACGATCCATCCCCATATAATAATTTGAATAATTACATTTAGTATTTTTTACTAGGACTGGTGATGACTGAAAGATTTGAGGGGAAAAATTTAGGAAAAAAAATCTGTAATGTTTTTCTGGCAGTTTTTGTGGAGATGACTTTTTTGTCCTCTAATGCCCTGAAAGGGTGTGAAATTCCCACCTGGGTTAATTCAGGATTCTCGTTTAACCCGGTGGGAATAAAAGCTGCAGCTGCTGTACCTGAAACAATAACTAAGCTGATTTGTTCTGATTGTATTGTGCTGAAGATGAATCTGTTTTTCCTGTTGGAGCTTCCTGTTCCAGTTTGGTCCCAGTTTAATTTCTTTAGGATTTTTGTGGGAACACCAACCTCTGATCGGCTCTCCTGCATGTCTGTCTGTGTTTAGCATGACTGAACATGAATTACATGCAGCAGCCTTTGTGAACACTGAATGTGACGTTGATGTAAAGCATGTAAAAGCTGATGATCTTTAACAGATGTTGGGAAAATATATTTCTACACTGACCTGCAGCGTCCTGTGTCTGATGTGAACAGAGATGCTGTATTTATAGGAGCTGGGAGAGTCGGACTCTGATCAGATGCATTAATGCTCTTCCTCCACTCACGTTGTGTAATGTGAGGTTGTTGTTGTGCTGCTTTACGCCGACTCTGCAGAAATGTTGACAGAATAAAAAGATGGAAAACCTTAAAGTTTAAAGTCAGGAAATGAAGATCAGCTGCAGAACTGAACACGTGTCGTCTTCAGTGCTTCGTGTTTCTTATGTGTTAAATTAGCTGACAGAAACCAGTGTAAAAACAAATCATGGAAACAGTTATTACTGATCAGGATCCTGCTGATCTGTCCTAAAAATCTGGTAAAGAGAACAAAATCATCCTCATCATGATTTATTTAGTCCAGACGGAGGCAGAGGAAGGCTGCAGCCAGAGCCCCCACCCACCAGGGAACACAGGCCCCAGGGGACCCAGGGCAGCAGTCCACCAGTCCCGCCAGGCACCGCCACCCCCCCCACCCCGTGCATGAGCCAGGGACAGAGCCCAGGACCCTGCAAGCCCAAGGGCCACCCACCACCCTGGAGAAGGCCCGGCTCGACACCCGGGGGGGGCGGGGCCGGTCCAGATAAGGCTGAAATTGGGCTGAATTTAAAAAAAAACATGTAATATTCTGAGTCTTGGTTCCGATTATTAAGTATTAACAGTTTTTTTACTGCAGATAAAATCCCATTCTTTAGTTTAACCGCTTTATCAGGTTGTAACTGTTTTACAAAAGAGGGAACCAAAGCCTAACGCATCCTGTGTCCTAAAGATGAACTCGTGTTGAGTCAGAAGCTTCGAAAAGTCCAGGAAAAGAATAAAGCTTTCATTGTCCATCAGATCTGGATAATCTGTCGAGCACAAGCCTAATATTATTAGAAATATGCCTGTTTCTTAAAAAACCTGACCGTGTTTCATCAGAACATCATCCAACAGCAATTTTAACCGTTTAGCAAAGATAGAAGCCAATATTTTAGACGCTTTATTTAGTAGACTGATTGGGCGCCAATGATCAATGAGTAACAGGTCCTTCTTCGGTTTAGGGATGAGTGTAATTAACCCTGAACGTGGGGGGAGGGGCCTTAACAATACTCTTACTATATACTGCCAGTAAGGAGGGACCTAAAGCTTCGGAGAATAATCAGTCAAACTGACCGCAGACCATCTGTCCAGGTCATTTAGTATTTTTCAAGCCTTCAGTTGAGTCAAACACGTCTTTCAATGAAGCCGGACGATCACAGAATCCTCAGTCATCAGCGATAACTTGCTCAGAGCGGGGCAGGTTTTTGTAGAAGCTGGAGTAAAAGTTGGCTTTACAGGCTGCATCGCTCACCTGATTATAGATTAAGATTTTTCCAAGCTGCAGAGTTTTGCTCACCTTCCTCCATCCACTGGCTTCTGGGTCTAACATCAGCACCTTCAGCTTGAAATTGATAGTTTATGTAAACTGGTCTGGTGCTCTGATGGTTCTTTCTCTTCAGCTGGCGTTGCATTAGAGAAAATAGAGGTTAGGGCAGATATCATGGAGATCACGTTTTCTTCCTCAGACTGCAAGTTGGCTGCAAAATTTCCTCAGAAATTTGCCTCAATCAAATTTAAAGAGTTCCCATTTTCTACCATAATGCTCCTCAGGCTGAGCCTCGTTCCACCAGATCTAAGAAGTCTTTGACCTTAAGTCTGACTGTATCACACAGAGCTTTGAGTTTCCAGTAGGAAGCATGTGGACAGCTGGAGGACGGGATCAGAGAAATTCTGAGTTTAAATGCCTTGTGGTCAGTCGGGGGGGGGGGGGGTAGAAAGAATCTCAGCACTTTTTCAGAGTTAGCTTTAAGATTACTTGAAATTAGCCAGAAGTCTATTCTAGATTGTCTAGATCTATTTATTTACGCCAGCCTGCTCTGAGGACGTTAATGCTGCTTTGAGTTTGGTTCTCGTTCTGTTTGTGGGCTTCTTTGCTGTTTTTTGTTCATTTGTGCAATAGAAGATTTTTGATAGTAAACAAAAGTAAGTGGTTTTGTAACAAAAATAAATGCACAAAAAGGCAAAAATAAGGCTTCTTGTAAAAATGCTGAACACTAAAGGGTTTTCTAAACACGATTCAGTCATTTTTGAGAAGTTAAAACAAATTATGGGGCTAAAAAAGATGCTAAATTAAGAGAGAACAAGCCAAACCAAAATGAAAATGAATAAAGATTGAGAGCTGACAAGATGGCGCCAGCAGTGTGCACCGCCTGCCGTCTGTCAGGTTTTCTCGGCCTTCTGGTTTTATTTTTGGTACTTTCAGTTAGTGATTGCTTTTATACTGCTCCTGCTCATTTTGTTTATGATCGCCAGTCACTTCTTAACATCCGAGTGGCTTGTGAACTGCTTCTACAGTTCAGGTTGGAGATTCCTACAGCTGGTACTCCTCCTCCTCCTCCTCGCCTGTCTGCAGTTCCAGCTTACCTGTGCCGTGCTCCCTGCGTCATTCCCCGCAGGAAGCGCTTCAGGAAACGGGGAAAGCGGGGAGGTGTTGTAGTGAGATTTAGGGCCCGCTTGTGCTCCACCAGTGGTGGTTTCCTGGATCTTTTCTCTGGATCCTGCCCCTCAGGTCGAACAGCTGAGTTTGGCTTACGGTGGATCTGGCCTGTTGCTCCGGATCCGCTACCTGCTCGCTGCCGGTCCTTTCCTATGGCGGCGCCTCTTCCTCGCCGCCACCAAGTTCGTAAGTGTGGAGTGGATTTCTCCAACCTTCGTCCTCTGGATTATGTGGATTTACGGGTAAAGCAGGACCTTGTTCTGCATCTGGCACTTGTCAATGCCAGATCGCTGGCAAACAAAACTTTCCTGCTCAAAGACTTCTTTGAATCCCAGAAATTGGATTTTATGTTTATAACAGAGACTTGGCTTCATGATGGTGAGTCCGTTTCCTTTTCTGAACTTCTTCCACCCGACTGCTGTTTTTCCAGCTCTCCCCGGTTGACTGGTAAAGGTGGCGGGCTGGCTTCTGTGTGGAGGTCCTGCTTCTGCTGTCGGAGACCCTCATCAAGCCCCTACTCTAGTTTTGAACTACAGCTTCGTGTAATCGAGCTCAGAACTCCTGTTTTATGTGCTTTGATCTACCGTCCGCCAAAAATTAATAAGGATTTTATCAAAGACTTCTCAGACTTTGTGGCTGGAATTGCTCTAAACTTTGAGCATTTCTTAATTATCGGGGATTTTAATATCCATGTTTGCTGTGAATCTAAACCTTTGGTTAGAGACTTCCTACAAGCTATTGACTCTTTTAATCTCATACAACATGTCTCTGGCCCTACTCACGAGAAGGGACATACGTTAGATCTTGTGCTCTCTCATGACTTAAATGTTAATATCACAGAAATATGCGATACAGGTGTCTCTGATCATCTGCCTGTGTTATTCTCCATATCACTGCCGCCTTCTCCATTTAAACCGCGCGCCCCAGTGCGACGCCGGCGGCTGTTAAATTCTCTGACTGAGTCGCGCTTTTCTGCTGCTGTACATGATTCTGTCCTCCCTAGTCTGATTAATTGCTGTACTATTAATGCCGATGATTTTGCTGATTTATTCAACTGTACATGCACGGGTATATTGGACTCTATTGCGCCATTTGTGACTAGGCGCTCTAAACCTGCGCCAGAACCGTGGTTGGATGATTCCATCCGCGCTCTCAGGCGTTTGTGCAGGCGTACAGAGAGACGTTAGAAAAGGGATGGACTCCAGGTCTCAAAAGGTTTAGTGGAGGATTGTCTCTCCAATTATCAGTCTGCTGTAAAATCTGCTAAAACGCGTTACATTTCTAATCTGGTGGCAAGTAACAGCCACAATCCCCAGGTTCTTTTTAGCACTCTAAATCGTCTCATCAATCCTTCTAAGTCCTCTTGTGTAGCACCTTCACGCTCATTATGCGACAAATTTCTAAGCTTTTTTACAGGCAAGATTGCTGCTATCAGGTCTTTATCCCCTCCCTCTGGGTTAGATCCTCGCCGGTCTCCGTCCCCTCCCTCAGGGTTAGATCCTCGCCGGTCTCCGTCCCCTCCCTCTGGGTTAGATCCTCGCCGGTCTCCGTCCCCTCCCTCAGGGTTAGATCCTCGCCGGTCTCCGTCCCCTCCCTCTGGGTTAGATCCTCGCCGGTCTCCGTCCCCTCCCTCAGGGTTAGATCCTCGCCGGTCTCCGTCCCCTCCCTCTGGGTTAGATCCTCGCCGGTCTCCGTCCCCTCCCTCAGGGTTAGATCCTCGCCGGTCTCCGTCCCCTCCCTCTGGGTTAGATCCTCGCCGGTCTCCGTCTCCTCCCTCAGGGTTAGATCCTCGCCGGTCTCCGTCCCCTCCCTCTGGGTTAGATCCTCGCCGGTCTCCGTCCCCTCCCTCTGGGTTAGATCCTCGCCGGTCTCCGTCCCCTCCCTCAGGGTTAGATCCTCGCCGGTCTCCGTCCCCTCCCTCAGGGTTAGATCCTCGCCGGTCTCCGTCCCCTCCCTCTGGGTTAGATCCTCGCCGGTCTCCGTCTCCTCCCTCAGGGTTAGATCCTCGCCGGTCTCCGTCCCCTCCCTCTGGGTTAGATCCTCGCCGGTCTCCGTCCCCTCCCTCTGGGTTAGATCCTCGCCGGTCTCCGTCCCCTCCCTCACGTAGGGATGTTATGCTCGAGCCGTTTGCTCGATCACGTGTCGAGCATGTGACACGGAAGTGTTGTGAGCATTGTCTCTGAGCATTGATTCAGCATGCCAAAAGTCACGTGATAGACCAAACGAGGCCTCGTTACGTCATCAGCGCGTATCGAGCAGCAAGCGGGATCTTTGAAGGGACCGGGCTTGTCAATCTTTCAGATTCCAAACGCTGAGGATATCGCGGGTTTTTGAGAGGAGATTCTGTAGCGATTGTGCGACATTACATTTTGAAAACAAATTTAGGAAAAGCATCACATCAGCATGAGCTTGTATTGAATCACATTTAGCTTTTAGAGATTTGGGGAAAAGACGCCGTTGCCATGGTAACTGCTGAAGGAGCTCGGAGTATGAGAGAAAGACGGAGCAGGCGGTGCCTTCAACATCACAGGTAAGCTTAATTCCCCATTCTTTATATAGATGTTTTTTAAATAGCCTTACAAAGAGCAGACTTTAAAGTTAATCATAAACTTCAGCCAGAAGCATCAGAGGAAACGTCTCAGTCTACAGCTGCAGAGGAAAACTACAACCTGCAGGACCTTACACACCAAGCTGGTTTCTGATCACCATCAGCAGAGAATTTAATGTTTTTAAACTTGGTTAATTACAATTTTGTTCTTGTGTTTCTTTCAGGTGCAACCTCTCCAAAGCTGGAGAGGTAGTGTGCCAGAAGAGGAGCAGACTGAAGCCTGACAGAAAATACGTTTTTTAAATAAAAATTTATGACACATCACAAAGTTGTCAAAGTTTTTTTTCTCATCATACATTTCAAGATTCAAAGTGTCTTTGTCATTTGCACAGTAAGGAAACAAGTTTCCCTGAACAATGAAAATCTTACTTGGCCGTCCACCCTGAATGCCATAAAACATTATAAAATAAAAATAAACAATTTGAAAAAAAAAACTAGATAGAAGATAAAAAAAAACAGTAAATAATCTATGTACATAAATGTGCAGTGTGCTATAAACTGTTGTTCCACATTTAACAACGATCAGCTATGCAAAAGAAAACAACTCATGAGGTAGACGATAACACACATTTACAATTTCTATTATAAATAATAAGACACATAAAACAGTAAACAATTTTATTACAACTATATAAAATAACTAACACAGTCACTATACCCGTTGCACAAACACTCCTTCCCTCATGCCTTCCCACTGAGTAACTACTATCATTACAGATTGGTTTACTTAAGTTACACCACAATTCTGTTACCTAAACAAATGTTACCTAATACCCCTCCTTGTTATTTATATGAACAACAGAAAATAAATATTCACTCGGATGGTAGATTACGTATCGTTTATTGAACACGTATTCAAAGTTGAGATAGGAATGACAGATGTGAGGTGTCAACGCTGTCCTTCTGATACATCAGACTCCCACAGCCAGCAGATGGAGCTCTTTGGTTTGGTCAAATGATTCAGAACACTAAGCCATTTTCAAGCATTTGGTTCAAAGTTGGCTCGATGATTCATGAGGCCTCGCTTTCACCATGCCTACCCTCTGGGTTAGATCCTGCCGTCTTGTCAGAGTGCTCATCTGTTTTTGAGCAGTTTGAGCAGGTGTCACTTTCTGAACTCTTGGATGTGGTTTTCACTTGAAATCTTCTTTTTGCCCCCTTGATAGCTGTCACCCTGCGCTAATTAAAAGTACTTTTAGCTCCATCGGCCCTGTTATTTTGTCCCTGATTAACTCCTGCCTGTTTTCAGGCTGTGTTCCTGACCGTGGTGAAGTTGGTTTTACGTTGGATATTCGACAGACATTCATCATTTCCGTGTTCAATAGCTTCCGTTTCACGTGACCAAAACACACAAAACCTGACCTGTATTATAGCACAAGATGAGACAAACCAGACACAACCCTTTTGATTCATTTTGAAAGCTCCTTCTGTTTTTTACAAAATTTTTACAGTAAAAATATCAATATTTCTTCAATAACTTCCACAATTTGTGACCAAGGGGCCCCAAACCTCAACTAAATTATTCTACTAAGACACACAAACAAGACACACCCCTTTTGATTCATTTTGAAAGCTCCTTCTGTTTTTTATAATTTTTTACAGTAAAAATATCAATATTTCTTCAATAGCTTCCACATCATGAGACCGAGGGGCCCCAAACCTCAACTAAATTATTCTACTGAGACACACAAACAAGACACACCCCTTTTGATTCATTTTGAAAGCTCCTTCTGTTTTTCAGCGTGTGTCTACCCTTCGCCAAGAGGCGTGGGTAACCCGTTGAACCCCACTCGTGATATGGATTGGGGATTGCAATTATTTCCCTTGAACGAGGAATTCCCAGTAAACACGGGTCATAAACTCGCGTTGATTAAGTCCCTGCCCTTTGTACACACTGCCCGTCACTACTACCGATTGGATGGTTTAGTGAGGTCCTTGGATCGGCCCCGCCGGGGTCAGTCACGGCCCTGGTGGAGCGCCGAGAAGACGATCAAACTTGACTATCTAGAGGAAGTAAAAGTCGTAACAAGGTTTTCGTAGGTGAACCTGCGGAATGATCATTAATGGTTGAGCACCCCGCGCGGGGCCTCTCCAACCAGCCGAACCCGCCGAGGGGACAGACCCCGGCTCTCTCCCCGAGAGCCCCAGGACCCGCCCCCGAGGCTCCACGACCGGCGTGACAGGATGGAGGCGTGCGTGCCCGAGCTCTCCTGCGGGCGGAAGAGGTCGGGGGTCCCCCTCTCTCCGCCCCGGTGCCCTCGGGTCCTGTCGCGTCTCCCCTACCTCCTCCGACCCTTCCCCGCTGCAAACTCCACCCTGGTCCGAGCCCCGGCCAGCCCGTCGGACTCCCCGGCTCGGCCCCCTCTCCGGCACCGACCCCTCGCTCCGCAGCGCGCGCCTTCCCGCCAGCCCATCCGAGGGCCTGACGGATCTGCCGTCAGGGCGCGCGTGGGAGCGGTGTCCACGCAGAGCGGGCCCGACCTGCGTCCGGCGGACACCTGGTCAGGGCTCTGCACTCGGAACCCCTCGACTCAGCGCGGCGCGCAACGGTCTTGCCCTGGCCGTCCCGCCGCGCGCTTCCGGGTACCCAACTCTTCTCCATCCTCCGGAGGGAGCCAGGGGGGGTTTAATGTCTCCGCCCTGGGGACCAGCGCTTACCCTGTTCTAGACGGGGGGGCCCGGCCCGAGACGCGGCGCGCCTGGGCAGTTCGCTGAACCTGTCCACCTCCCAGTCTCGGAAGCTTGGCCTCCAATCTGAAAACGAAAACTGTACAACTCTTAGCGGTGGATCACTCAGCTCGTGCGTCGATGAAGAACGCAGCTAGCTGCGAGAACTAATGTGATTTGCAGGACACATTGATCATCGACACTTTGAACGCACATTGCGGCCCCGGGTTCCTCCCGGGGGGGGCCTGCCCCGAGCCTGCCTGCCGTCGCAGCGGGGAATCCAGCTGATCCCGAGCTCCGTGAGCCTCCCCTCTTCCGGGGAGCCACGCCTGGGGGTTGGCGGGGGGGTGACCTCCCCAACCCCTAACCCACTTCAAATACAACCTCAGATCAGACGAGACGACCCGCTGAATTTAAGCATATTACTAAGTGGAGGAAAAGAAACTAACAAGTAGCGGTGAGCGAAGAGGGAAGAGCCCAGCGCCGAATCCCCGTCCGACTGGCGGGTGCGGGAAATGTGGCGTACAGAAGACCGCTCGCCCGGTGTCGGTCAGAGGCCTGAGTCCTTCTGATGGAGGCTCAGCCCGTGGACGGTGTGAGGCCGGTAACGGCCCCCGGCCCGGTCTTCTCGGAGTCGGGATGTTTGGGAATGCAGCTCATCTAAGGCTAAATACCGGCACGAGACCCATAGTCGACAAGTACCTTAAGGGAAAGTTGAAAAGAACTTTGAAGAGAGAGTTCAAGAGGGTGTGAAACCGTTAAGAGGTGAACGGATGGGGTCTGCGCAGTCCGCCCGGGGGATTCAACCCGACGGGTCAGGGACGGCCGCCCAGTGTGGAAGGATCCCCACCGCTTCTCCTCTCGGGGGGCAGGCGGCGGGGACCTCTCCCCGGCGCTGGCTTGCCCTCGCCGGGTGCATTTCCTCCGCGGCGGTGCGCCGCGACCGGCTCCGCGGCGGCCAGGAAGGGCTCGGGGACTCTGGTTGTCCTCCAGCCAGCTGGGTGCGGGCCTCCAGCTGCAGCAGGCTGGCTGGGGAGGAGTGGGACTGGGGCCCTGGAGGTCCTCCAGCAGGCCGGGTGCCTGCTGGATGTCTGCTGGATGTCATGCGGGCCTCCAGCTGCAGCAGCCTGGCTGGGGAAGAGTGTGACTTGGGCCCTGGATGTCCTCCGGAGGCTTGGTGCCTGCTGGATGTCTGCTGGAGGTCATGCGGACCTGACGCAGCAGCAGGCTGGCTGGGTGTGTCTGTGACTGGGGCCCTGGTGGTCCCCCCCTGGGTGTCTGCTGGAGCTATTGAAGAAATATTTATATTTCTACTGTAAAAAAATAGTAAAAAACAGAAGGAGCTTTCAAAATGAATCATAAGGGGTGTGTCTTGTTTGTGTGTCTTAGTAGAATATTTTAGTTGAGGTTTGGGGCCCCTCGGTGACATGATGTGGAAGCTATTGAAGAAATATTGATTTTATTACTGTAAAATTTTGTAAAAAACAGAAGGAGCTTTCAAAATGAATCAAAAGGGGTGTGTCTTGTTTGTCTCATCTTGTGCTATAATACAGGTCAGGAATTGCGTGTTTTGGTCACGTGAAACGGAAGCTATTGAACACGGAAATGATGAATGTCTGTCGAATATCCAACCTAAAACCAACTTCACCGCGGTGTGTTACCGCTGCTTTTAAACATGCTCTTGTGCAGCCTCTTTTAAAGAAACCTAACTTAGATCCCTCAGTTCTGACTACAGGCCGACTTCCAAATTACCCTTTTAATCAAAAGTCTTAGAAAAATAGTGTGCATTCAATTATAGGCTCACTTAGATTTTAGTAATGTTTTAGAAAAATTTCAGTCCGGTTTTAAGACTCTCCACAGTACTGAAACTGCACTTTTAAGAGTTTTTAATGATCTGTTTTTAGTTACTGACTCTGGAAGTCCTGCGGTTTTGATTCTCTTAGACCTGACCGCAGCCTTTGACACGGTGGACCACCAAATCCTCCTGACCCGCTTAGAGCACTGTGTCGGTATTAGAGGAACTGCCCTGCGCTGGTTCCAGTCTTACTTGTCGGACCGGTCGTTTTGTGTTCACCTTGAGGAGTTTTCCTCAGCTTCTGCCCCTCTCATTTATGGGGTCCCACAGGGGTCTATTTTGGGTCCACTGCTTTTTTCCCTGTATATGCTGCCCTTGGGGTCTATTTTTCAGAAGCACAATATTGCCTACCATTGCTTTGCTGATGATGTTCAGATCTACATCCCCTTAAAACCACAGGGGGATTCTCTGACCAACCTTCTCAGCTGCTTGTATGAGCTAAAAGCCTGGATGGATTTAAATTTCCTCCACTTAAATAAGGACAAAACTGATATTGTTGTTTTTGGAAATTCAGAACTTCTAAATGGTGCAGTTAGCGCTCTCGGTCCGCTTACTTCATTTTGTCGAACCCATGCCAAAAATCTGGGTGTGATTATTGATAACTCCTTTAACTTCCACCGGCAGGTTAACTCTGTAGTCAAAAGTGTGTTTTTCCATCTGAGGATGCTCAGCAAGTTAAAGCCCTACCTGCCCAAGTATGACTTAGAAAAAGTTATTCACCTGCTCATTATGTCCCGTATTGATTACTGCAACTCCCTACATTACGGCATTGACCACACATCTCTACATCGACTGCAGCTTGCCCAAAATGCTGCTGCTCGGTTGCTTACAGGGACACGACGACGTGATCACATCACCCCTGTGCTCACTTCCTTGCACTGGCTTCCTGTTATGTTTAGGACCCAGTACAAGATTTTATTAATTGTTTTTAAAGCTTTAAATGGTTTGGCTCCCTCGTACTTGTCAGAGTTGCTACACCAGCATGCTCCAGCAAGGACGTTGAGGTCCTCCTCACAGCTCCTACTGAAGGTCCCAAATGTCAGACTTAAATCCAGGGCGACAGAGCTTCTCTGTTGCTGCTCCTAAGCTGTGGAACAGCTTCCCCTTCACATTAGAGCGGCTCAGTCTGTCGCTGGTTTTAAGTCTTTACTCAAACCACCGACTTCTTTGCACTGGCATTTGAACAAAACTGAGCTCGACATTCGCGTGTTTTATTATTTAATTTTATTCTAGTTTTTAATTCTAGTTTTGTCAGTTTTTATTTCTGTTTTTATTTTTATTGGTTTTTATTGTTTTATTGTGTAGTGTTTTATTTTTAACTGTGGAGTGTTTTTGTTCTATTGTTCAGCACTTTGGGCAACTGCTGTTGCAGAAAATGTGCTATATAAATAAACTTGAACTTGAGCTTGAACATTGATCTGCAGTATGTTTCAGGAAGCCTGTCCCATGTAAGCGTGTTTCCAGGTGACATGTTGGATCCATGCAAGCGTCTGTGGTGAAAGTAGTTCTCTGTTTACTGTAAAAGGGTTGAGACGAGCTTTAAGCGCGGCAGCGTTGTTTTATCTTATCTTGGATGCCAAACGACTCGACGTACATCAGGAGAAGAACAGGGACTCTGAAACGCTTCTGCTGGGAACGTTGGTGCATTTCAAACATTTCGGTATGAGGCCTTCAGAAAATGAAGAAAGAGGCACGAAACAACGGCAGCGTCTGTTGGACAGAGTTTCTGCTGGTCGATGGTGGAGCTCTGAGGAAGGAACTTTTAACAGGGATGTGTTTTCTTGTTTGTTTGGGTTTTTTCTTAATAGCACAACTTGGGCTTTGTTATGTCATCAGTAGGTAAGTTTCTTATTTACTGTTTTCTAAAAGAAACGATGGGACCTGCAGGGATACAAACTACTTCCAGTTTTCTTTTCTACTCCTTGTATTGTTTCTGATCTATGATTTCCAACTTTTTCTACATTCCTGTTGGCTCAGAATATCTTAAATATACTAAAATCATTTGATCAAAATGGTAGAGCGGGTCGTCCCATGACCGAAAGGTTGGCGGTTTGATTCCCACTCCCCCCGTCATCTGTCGTTGTGTCCTTGGACAAGACTTCACCCACAGGACCAGGTTTAGTCACGTAGATACACAGGACCAGGTTTAGTCACGTAGATACGCAGGACCAGATTTAGTCACGTGGATACGCAGGACCAGATTTAGTCATGTGGATACGCAGGACCAGATTTAGTCATGTGGATACGCAGGACCAGGTTTAGTCATGTGGATACGCAGGACCAGGTTTAGTCATGTAGATACGCAGGACCAGGTTTAGTCACGTGGATACGCAGGACCAGGTTTAGTCACGTGGATACGCAGGACCAGGTTTAGTCATGTGGATACGCAGGACCAGGTTTAGTCATGTGGATACGCAGGACCAGGTTTAGTCATGTGGATACGCAGGACCAGGTTTAGTCACGTAGATACGCAGGACCAAGTTTAGTCATGTGGATACGCAGGACCAGGTTTAGTCATGTGGATACGCAGGACCAGGTTTAGTCATGTGGATACGCAGGACCAGGTTTAGTCATGTGGATAGTCGTTCAAACGAATCGATTTGTTCATGAACGTCACATCTCTACAGCATACATCATCTGTCTGAGGACGTTTGAAGAAACTTTGGCTCAATAACTCGCATCCAGCTGGAAAAAGTCTCAATGCAACACATTATTCAGCAGTTAAGAGGCAGGTCTACCTCACGTACATGTACGGGTACAAACATTTCTGTTTGTATTGTAACAGCTGTGGGAGGATGTGTGGATGTTCAAAGACATTTTTCCATCACTGATGCAATCACACTTCTTACTTTTTGTCCATCAACAAGCAGCTTATTGTTATCATTTTTCCTGGGATTAGTGATACATTTTTGTTTTTAAGTCTTTCCTTGATAAGTTACAATCAGCACTGAAATGAACGATTAAACTTTTTTAAACACTGTTTCTGTGGCACAGTTTTCAGAAGAGGAAACAAAAGAATCCTGAAGAGGAAAATGGTCCTGGAGAGCAGGACATGCCACAGCATGCAGATTAATGCTGGCAGGCTCTGCCAGTGGCTGGCTGGACAGGTCATGTCCCACTAAGTCCCACAGAGCGAGACCCTTTTAAAAGGGTCATAGAATTTGACCATGACAGCCAGGTGTGTTAAGGCACACATAGCATCTGCCACCCTGCAGCCAACGCTTGTTCCTGCTCAGTTTCTCAGCTGCACACTTAAATACAGACACAGAGGTCAGAACTGGGATTACACAGGCCGGTGTCCATTCATTAAGATGGAACTCCTCCAGCATATGATCACAGTCCATGTTCTAGACTAACCACTTGACTGGTCCACCAAAGAAGCTAAAACGTGTTAAAGATGCTGAGGACAAGGTGGCTATGCTGTAAGTTGGTAAAGCGGTGAGCTCTTCATATGTGAACGCTACGTTTTCTGCTACTTTGAAAGCAAACGCTGTTGTAAACATTATAAGGAACAAAGTAAAAATGAAAGGTGTTCACATTACTTGAAGCAACACCACATAACATGGGATCATTTTATTTTCAGAAAAGTTTAAGCTGCTAAGAACATACAGCAACAGTTATCAGAAAGGACTGAGCGTCCTTTCCCCTGAAGAGCTGTGTTCAGCCTGTTCAGGTGCTTTCATGTCTACCATGAAGTGCAGCTTTTCCAGCCACTGTGGCTGTTCCGCTCAGGAAGTGTGAGCACTTTGCTGCTCAGGAAAGTTTTCACTTCTTCCACAAAATACATTTTAACTGAATAAACATTTTATTATTTTCAAAAGCCAGGGAGCCGCATCAGAGGGATGAAAGAGCCACGGGTTGCCGACCTCTGGACTAGGTGGTGGAGTGGGTGCAGCAGTGCTGGGTGGTGGTGGTGTCAGACTAGTTCCTCTGCAACTGGTTTTCCTTCATGGTTTCATGTTATGAAACCTCCACGTTGCCATGGTAACCTCTGCTCCATGTTCTCGCCGTCATGGGATGAGTTCCAGGGAAGTCTGTGGTTACACTTCTGAACTTGTCCAGAACCGTATGAACAAAGTTCAGTCTGCGTTCTTCTTACCTCACATCTTGTTGTTGTTCTGGATGCTGAACCAGAACTGGACCAGTTGGTCCAACACGCTGTGGGGAAGTCCTGCTGTCTTGGTTCTGGTCCATTCCGTGCAGGTCAGCTGTTCCTGGCCCCCTTCATCCGGGGATGGAGCATTCCTGCCCAGATAGGAATGATCTCTTCCTGGATGAAGATGAAGGTGATGATGCCTCCATTTTCTTCTGCGTTTGCTCCATCTTTGCTCCTCTAAGCAGCATCTCCCGTTTTCTCACTGGACCTGGACTTTCCGGCTCTTTATTTGTCAGAGCCGGGGGGTCAAAGTCAAACACACAGCGGCCCAAACTGAAAGAATTGGAACAAGTTGAGAGCCGAACTGGTTCAATGTTTAATACAAACGTATTAAAATGAGCTGATTCACATGTTGACCCTGGAACTAACAGCCTGTTAGATATGACCTATAAAAACAGTAATAAGATAAGATCGTGTGGGTCATAGGTCATAGGCCTGCGGGCTGCAGGCTTTGAATTTGACACATGTGCCTCTGCAGGAATGCCATCCGTCTGGTCTGAAACCTGACCGAACTTAACACCAAAAAGACTTTTACCCATCTCTACAGCCGGGAAAAAACAAAGAGGTCGTGTTTGTCATCAACTAAAATGATGACTTTTTTATCTTAAAACGAACCTTAAACCAGTTTACTGGGTTTTAATGCTGCGTGGTTATTAAACGTAACTAGGATGCTAAAAAATCAGACACTACAGCCACTTCAGGCTGGAGCACTGAGGACACCAAACCCGCAGCGCTGAATGAAATGATTCAGTTCTTTGAGCTACGTGCTTGATAGATAGATAGATAGATAGATAGATAGATAGATAGACAGACAGACAGACAGACAGACAGACAGACAGACAGACAGACAGACAGACAGACAGACAGAGGGAAGTAGAGAGCAGAAAAACAAGGATGGAGACGGGACAGGACGGGGAGGGAGGGTTTGGGTGAATCATAACTTGCTGCCTGCCTCAGGGCTGAGAGGGCAGGACCAGGAAACTGTATAAAACCTTCTGCTCAAATATTTCAAAGTTTATCGTCTCACCGACTGGAGCCGGATCACTGACTGGAGCCGGATCACTGACTGGAGCCGGATCACTGACTGGAGCCGGATCACTGTAAAGCAGCCTGAGCCTGGAAGACCTGGTGAGATGTTTCTTGTCAGTCTCTGTACAAACGACGACAGCTCACTGTGCTCTGAGCCAAGTTTTCAGCATGAAAAGACTGAACCTTTATTAATTCAACTCTAATCGTCCATTCTTATCTGTTTCTAGAACAATGTTAGGGGAAGAGTCAGCAATTAAACTGCTTAAGAAAAAATCCTGGTTTAAGAGTTTGGTCCAAATGTTTTAAGATGGCGCTGTGTTGGTCCTCCGGTTAGCGTGAGATTGATCTGAGCACCCGGTGTACGTAGGCAGTAAAATGAATACTCCCCGACTGAAACCTAGTTAGATTACTCTTTCCTAGGACTAGTTTACTCATTCCTAGGACTACTTCTATCATTACTTCAGTTTGGTTCATGTCTAGGTCCAGGTGCAGGTTCAGGTTTGCGTGTTGTACCACTTGGTTGCAGCTGATAATAATTATGTTTTTCATCCCATTTTGTCTCTGCAGAAGATGTTTGCAGTTGAAACCAAATCAATTCTTAAAAATCTTGGAGCCGACAAACATCTGATCTCCAACCATGACTTGAGCAATAAAGTGGAGCTCCTGACTCTGGTCAAAGTCAGAGAGGGAAGTTTCTGGCAGTTTCCAAAGTACAAGGCCATGCTGTGCTCGCTGCCTGAGTTTCTGGATGAGAAGGAGTTCCAGCCGGGTGAGTGAACCGACTTGAACAATCACACAAAGAAAACATGCCAAGTTTTAATGACATAAACACTTCTGTCAGGATTTGAGGAGGAAGTTCTGGGGAAGGATTTCATGACTTCTGTGGAAACCAGCGGGAGTGGCAGCATTGGGGGAGGAGATGATCTGGTGGGTAAAGGTAAAATCTCAGCAGGAGCCGACACAGTGGACACTATGACTGCACCCGTCAGCCTCAAGAAGAAGAAGGCCAACCTGAAAAACATCAGGAGCAAGTTCAGCAGCAGGTACCATCGCCTAACTCCTCCGTACATCTCCTAACTCCTCCTTACATCTCCTAACTCCTCCTTACATCTCCTAACTTCTCCTTACATCTTCTAACTCCTTCTTACGTCTCCTAACTCCTTCTTACATCTCCTAACTCCTCCTTAAATCTCCTAACTCCTCCTTACATCTCCTAACTTCTCCTTACATCTACTAACTCCTCCTTACATCTCCAAACTCCTCCTTACATCTCCTAACTCCTCCTTACATCTACTAACTCCTCCTCACATCTCCTAACTCCTCCTCACATCTACTAACTCCTCCTCACATCTCCTAACTCCTCCTTACATCTACTAACTCCTCCTCACATCTACTAACTCCTCCTTACATCTACTAACTCCTCCTTACATCTTCTAACTCCTCCTTACATCTCCTAACTCCTCCTTACATCTCCTAACTCCTCCTTACATCTCCTAACTCCTCCTTACATCTTCTAACTCCTTCTTACATCTCCTAACGCCTCCTAACATATCCTAACTCCTCCTAATATCTCCTGACTCCTCCTTATATCTCCTGAGTCCTTCTCACATCTCCTAACTTCGCCTTGCTTCTCCTAACTCCTCCTTACATCTCCTGAGTCCTTCTCACATCTCCTAACTCCTGCTCACATCTCCTAACTCCTCCTTACATCTCCTAACTCCTCCTTACATCTCCTAACTCCTCCTTACATCTTCTAACTCCTTCTTACATGTCCTAACTCCTCCTAACATCTCCTAACTCCTCCTAACATCTCCTAACTCCTCCTTACTTCTCCTAACTCCTCCTTACATCTCCTAACTCCACCTTACATCTCCTAAGTCCACCTTACATCTCCTAACTCCTCCTTACATCTCCTGAGTGCTTCTCACATCTCCTAACCTCGCCTTGCTTCTCCTAACTCCTCCTTACATCTCCTGAGTCCTTCTCACATCTCCTAACTCCTCCTTATATCTCCTAACTCCGCCTTACATCTCCTAACTCCTCCTTACATCTCCTAACTCCTCCTAACATCTCCTAACTTTGCCTTGCATCTCCTAACTCCTCCTTATATCTCCTAACTCCTCCTTACATCTCCTAACTCCTCCTTATATCTCCTACCTAACATCTCCTAGACTCCTCCTCACGTCTGAGCCTGACATCTCCTAACTCCGCCTTACATCTCCTAACTCCTCCTTACATCTTCTAACTCCTCCTAACATCTCCTAACTTTGCCTTGCATCTCCTAACTCCTCCTAACATCTCCTAACTTTGCCTTGCATCTCCTAACTCCTCCTTATATCTCCTAACTTCGCCTTACATCTCCTAACTCCTCCTAACATCTCCTAACTCCTCCTTATATCTTTTACCTAACATCTCCTAGACTCCTCCTCACGTCTGAGCCTGACATCTCCTAACTCCGCCTTACATCTCCTAACTCCTCCTTATATCTTCTAACTCCTCCTAACATCTCCTAACTTTGCCTTGCATCTCCTAACTCCTCCTTATATCTCCTAACTTCGCCTTACATCTCCTAACTCCTCCTTATATCTCCTAACTTCGCCTTACATCTCCTAACTCCTCCTAACATCTCCTAACTTTGCCTTGCATCTCCTAACTCCTCCTTATATCTCCTAACTCCTTCTTACATCTCCTAACTCCTCCTTACATCTTCTAAGTCCTTCTTACACATCCTAACTCCACCTTACATCTCCTAACTCCTCCTTACATCTCCTGAGTGCTTCTCACATCTCCTAACCTCGCCTTGCTTCTCCTAACTCCTCCTTACATCTCCTGAGTCCTTCTCACATCTCCTAACTCCTCCTTATATCTCCTAACTCCGCCTTACATCTCCTAAATCCACCTTACATCTCCTAACTCCTCCTTACATCTCCTAACTCCTCCTAACATCTCCTAACTTTGCCTTGCATCTCCTAACTCCTCCTTATATCTCCTAACTCCTCCTTACATCTCCTATCTCCTATCTCCGCCTTACATCTCCTAAATCCACCTTACATCTCCTAACTCCTCGTTACATCTCCTAACTCCTCCTTATATCTCCTAACTCCTCCTTACATCTCCTAACTCCTCCTTATATCTCCTACCTAACATCTCCTAGACTCCTCCTCACGTCTGAGCCTGACATCTCCTAACTCCGCCTTACATCTCCTAACTCCTCCTTATATCTTCTAACTCCTCCTAACATCTCCTAACTTTGCCTTGCATCTCCTAACTCCTCCTTATATCTCCTAACTTCGCCTTACATCTCCTAACTCCTCCTAACATCTCCTAACTTTGCCTTGCATCTCCTAACTCCTCCTTATATCTCCTAACTCCTCCTTACATCTCCTAACTCCTCCTTATATCTCCTACCTAACATCTCCTAGACTCCTCCTCACGTCTGAGCCTGACATCTCCTAAATCCACCTTACATCTCCTAACTCCTCCTTACATCTTCTAAGTCCTTCTTACATCTCCTAACTCCTCCTTACATCTTCTAAGTCCTTCTTACACATCCTAACTCCTCCTTACTTCTCCTAACTCCTCCTAAAATCTCCTAACTTTGCCTTGCATCTCCTAACTCCTCCTTACATCTCCTAACTCCTCCTTATATCTCCTACCTAACATCTCCTAGACTCCTCCTCACGTCTGAGCCTGACATCTCCTAACTCCGCCTTACATCTCCAAACTCCTCCTTACATCTTCTAACTCCTTCTTACATCTCCTAACTCCTCCTAACATCTCCTAACTCCACCTTACATCTCCTGAGTCCTTCTAACATCTCCTAACTCCTGCTCACATCTCCTAACTCCTCCTTACATCTCCTAAGTCCTCTTAACATTTCCTAAGTCCTCTTAACATTTCCTAACTCCTAACTGCTTATGCTGTGGTTTAATTTAGGACCATTAACAAGGACATGTTGAAGCAGCTGAATCTGAAGGAGACAGACAAGCTGACCTTCGTTAACCAGACGGTTTACAACACTGGACCGGTCAAACTGATCCGAAAGTCCAACAAGGAAGGTTCCATCTCAGCATTATGCCAAAAGATGGTGAATCTGTTGGTGAAGGTAAGTGAAGCCGCAGAGAACCAGAAAAACAGATCTGCTGATGGACTCCAGCTTTCCATCATGGTCTTCTCCAAGTTTTCAGTCATCCTGCAGGACTCGCCTCAGATGTCTGTAGGAGGTACACATGCTGTTGGGAACGGTTCATCGTGTTGGTGGAACTTGTTCATCGTGTTGGTGGGAGAGGTTCATCGTGTTGGTGGAACTGGTTCATCGTGTTGGTGGGAAAGGTTCATTGTGTTGGTGGAACTGGTTCATCGTGTTGGTGGAACTGGCTCATCATGTTGGTGGGAAGGGTTCTTCGTGTTGGTGGGAACGGTTCATCTCTTTGGTGGGAACAGTCCTTCGTGTTGGTGGGAATGGTTCTTCTTGTTGGTGGAACTGGTTCATTGTGTGTTGGTGAAACTGGTTCATTGTGTTGGTGAGAATTGCTCATTGTGTTGGTGGGAACGGTTCATTATGTTGGTGGAACTGGTTCATCGTGTTGGTGGGAACGGTTCTTCTTGTTGGTGTGAACGATTCATTGTTTTGGTGGAACTGGTTCATTGTGTTGGTGGAACTGGTTCATCGTGTTGGCGGGAACGGTTCTTCTTGTTGGTGGGAATGATTCATTAGGTTGGTGGGAACGGTTCATCATTTTGGTGGAACTGGTTGATCTTGTTGGTGGGAATGGTTGATCGTGTTGGTGGGAAGGGTTCTTCTTGTTGGTGGGAACGGTTCATGATGTTGGTGGAAATGGTTTAACGTGTTGGTGGGAGCGGTTCTTTGTGTTGGTGGGAACAGTTCATTGTGTTGGTGGAACTGGTTCATTGTGTTTGTGGAACTGGTTCATCGTGTTGGTGGAACTGGTTCATTGTGTTGGTGGGAACGATTCTTCTTGTTGGTGGGAACCGTTCATCATGTTGGTGGGAACGGTTCTTCTTGCTGGTGGGAACGTTTCTTCGTGTTGTTGGGAACGGTTCTTCTTGTTGGTGGGAATAGTTCATCGTCTTGGTGAAACTGGTTCATTGTGTTGGTGAGAACGGTTCATCTCAACTCAGCTCAACTCAACTTTATTTATATAGCCCTTTAAAACAACCACAGCTGAAACAAAGTGCTGTACATAAATGGACAAAGCAACACATAAAGTACAAAAATCAACCAGGAAATAAATAATATCATAAAGTATAATAAAATAATTGTTCATTGTTTTAAAAACGGTTTCAAAACAATAAGCAATTTTAAAAGAACAAATATAAACAAATAAAACCAATAAGTAAACCAAACCACACACACTAAAACAGGAACAGTCTCATACTGGGCTGAAAGCCAAAGAATAAAAATTGGTTTTAAGATGAGTTTTAAAAATAGACAATGAAGAAGCTTGTCTAATGTGGAGAGGGAGCTCATTCCACAGTTTTGGACCAGCGACTGAAAAAGCTCGATCCCCCCTGAGCTTCCATTTGGACCTCGGTACGTCCAGGAGCAGCAGATCAGCTGACCTGAGGCACCGAGCAGGAGCGTAGGGGTGGAGTAGCTCCGAGAGGTAAGGAGGCGCCAGACCATTTAAAGTTTTAAAAACAAATAAAAGAATCTTAAAATGAACTCTGTAGTGCACTGGCAGCCAGTGAAGGGAGGCCAGGATGGGGTTATGTGCTCCCTCTTACGTACTCCAGCTAGGAGGCGTGCAGCTGCATTTTGCACCAACTGGAGACGTGCGAGGGAGGACTGGCTAACCCCGAAATAAAGAGCATTACAATAATCCAGCCGAGATGTAATGAAGGCATGGATTACTGTTTCAAAATGTTGTTTTTTAAGAAAAGGTTGGACCTTAGCAAGCTGCCTGATGTGAAAAAAGCTGGACTTCACTACAGAGCTAATTTGACTATCCAGTTTAAAATCGCTGTCTATCTTAAAACCCAAGTTTGAGACTGTTGGGTTTAAAAAACCTGCCAAAGGACCCAAATCAATGGTGCAGGGTTCACAAAAGCCACTGGGACCAAACAACATCACTTCAGTTTTTTCCTCATTAAGGAATAAAAAGTTTAGGGCCAACCAGGCTTTTATGTCTTTGAGACATGCCAGAAGAGGGGCAAGGGAGAAAGACTGTTTCTTTTTAAGGGGCATATATATATCTGACTGTCGTCAGCATAAAAGTGATAGGAGATGCCATGCCTTCTCAGGATTGAGCCCAGGGGCAGTAAATACAAAGAGAAAAGCAGAGGCCCTAAAATCGACCCCTGGTGAATCCCATAAGGAAGTGGAGCAGAGCTGGATTCAAAGTTTCCAGAGGTCACACTCATGCTTCTGTCGGAGAGATAAGACTTGAACCACTCCAATGCAGTACCACCGATGCCCACTAGGTGGCATAACCGAGCCACTAAAGTGTTGTGGTCCACAGTGTCAAAAGCTGCTGTTAAATCTAATAAAATAAGAATAATATGTTCACCAGAGTCATTTGCTAAGAGGATGTCGTTAAACACTTAACAAAGCTGACTCGGTGCTGTGCAGAGTTTTAAAACCAGACTGGAACACCTCCAGGACATCATGATCATCTAAAAACAGCTTGAGTTGAGTGTGGACAACTTTTTCTAAGATTTTAGAAATAAAAGGCGCCTCGAAATAGGTCTGAAATTGGCCAGCATGCTGCCATCAAGGCCAGGTTTTTTAAGTAAGGGCTGCACCACAGCATGTTTAAAACTCAACGGAACAACTCCAGATAACAAACTACTGTTAATAACGGCCAGAACTGCCTGCCCTAGACTAGGAAAACATTTTTTCAAGAAACCAGGAGGGACAACATCATGGGGAGAGCCTGACGGCTTCATATGGCCAATCAGATCTTCTAGGACTGAAAGAGATACCAGCTCAAACTCCTCAAGAGCTGCAGAACATCGAACAGAGACAGAGGGGTCAGATTCAGAAGTAGAGATGAGAGTCCTTGCAGTAGCAACCTTATCAATAAAAAAGTGGAGGAAGCTACTGCAAGTCTCAGAAGATGCCTCCAGGCTAACAGGCTGTGGGGCATTAAGAACAGTGTCTATGGTTTTAAACAACACATGTGGGTTATGGCGATTAGACTCAATAAGGTTTGCTAGATGTTTCCTTTTAGCCTCCTTAACAGTGTGCTGGTAACAGTGCCAACAGTCCTTAAGGATGAGGAAGAAAACCTGCAGCTTCTCCTTTTTCCACCTTCGCTCAGCTTTGCGGCACTCCTGTCTAGCTGCCCGAGTTTTGTCATTAAGCCAGGACTCAGATTTAACCCTGGGCTTCACAATTTTTATTGGAGCCACAGAGTCCAGTATAGTTCGGCAGGAGGAGTTGAACCAGGAGCTGAGCTGCTCTGTGTCGGCAGAGGAAGGGAGATCACAGAGCTGGTTAAAAGCCACAGAGAACTGACCAGCAGTTAAAGAGTTAAAAAACCGGCAACGTTGAACAGGAGCTTTAAAATCAGCACAGGAGAAAGCAACCTCAAACACAACTGGCATATGATCAGAAATTGCGTCATCACAGATCTCCAAGTTAGACACAGATAAACCATGTGAGAGGACGAGGTCTAATGTGTGTCCATGTTCGTGTGTGGGACCAGACACACACTGCACCAGATTAAAAGAGTCAATAAGGTTTAAAAAGTCCTTCACCAGCGGCCTATCAGGACAACACACATGAATATTAAAATCCCCAAGAAAAAGTGCACGGTCATACTTTGGCACAATTTCAGCCAGAAGATCCGAAAAGTCTTTAACAAAGTCTTTATTATATTTGGGTGGTCGGTAAATGACAGTGCACAGCACCGGGTCAGAGCGACCCACCTCAAATAAAGTCGCTTCAAAGCTGGAGAGTGGGGATAAAACAGTGCGCTGCTTACATTTAAAAACTGATTTATAAACCACCGCCGTTCCTCCTCCACGGCCTGGTGTCCGCGGGGAGTTAAAATAAGAACAATCGGCAGGTAAAAACTCAACCATAGCGCTGGACTCACCAGCACCAATCCAAGTCTCGGTCACACAGAGGAAATCCAGACCACGGGAGCTGAAGAAATCCCTCAAGATAAAAGTTTTGTTCGCCAGGGATCTGGTGTTCACCAAGCCAATTCTGGAGAGAACTGGGGCCTGTAGTCCGGTGGGTCGGGAAGCGCAGGGCAATGCCCTCAGGAGCCGATGATCCACCCGACGCTGAGAGACCCGGGGAGGACAAGGGCGGCGTGGTTGGAGTCCCTTAAATAAGCCGGTGACAGGCACCAGGCAGGTGTCAATTGGGTCGAGGAAGCGTCGGTGTACAGTGTGGGCATATAATGATCCATATCCTGTCCGGGAAATGGACGAAGGGCGTGACAGCCTGAGCCAGAGCTTCAGTTTCACCAGCCGACCACCACGACTGCTGCGGCGACGGGGACGCTTCCGCCTAGGAGGTAGAGCCGAGGCCCGGCACTGGTGAGGCGGAATTACCGCCAGGAATGGGGGCAGATTATTTCTGCCATCATAACTGGAAGCGGTAAACTTTCCGATTTTCTGTCGAATAAATAAAAGGGACTGGCGATCATACACCAGCAGAGACTCGATCTGTTCAGTGCTAATAGTTAGAAATAAAATAAACATGAAACATAGCAGGAGCATCAGATGGCCAGCCGAACACACAGGCACCATCTTCAAACTGAGCACTGAGCATAGGTTTATCGTGTTGGTGGGAAGGGTTCATCGATTTGGTGGGACTGGTTCATCTTGTTGGTAGGAATCTTTGTTCGTGTTTGTGGGAATGGTTCATCGTGATGGTGGGAATGGTTCTTCTTTTTGGTGGGAACAGTTCTTCGTGTTGGTGGGAACGGTTCTTTTTGTTGGTGGAAACGGTTCTTCGTGTTGGTGGAAATGGTTCATCTTTTTGGTGGAAATGGTTCTTCTTTTTGGTGGGAAAGGTTCATCGTTTTGGTGGAACTGGTTCGTCGATTTGGTGGAACTGGTTCATCTTGCTAGTGGAAATGTTTGTTCGTGTTTGTGGGAATGGTTCTTCTTTTTGGTGGGAACTGTTCATCAGGTTGGTGGGAACGGTTCATCTTCTTGGTGGGAAGGGTTCTTCTTGTTGGTGGGAATGGTTCATCGTCTTGGTGGAACTGGTTCATTGTGTTGGTGGAAACGGTTCATCTTTTTGGTGGGAACTGTTCATCAGGTTGGTGGGAACGGTTCATCTTCTTGGTGGGAAGGGTTCTTCTTGTTGGTGGGAATGGTTCATCCTTTTGGTGAAACTGGTTCATCGTGTTGGTGGGAACGGTTCATCGATTTGTTGGAACTGGTTCATCCTGTTGGTGGGAATGTTTGTTCGTGTTTGTGGGAATGGTTCTTCGTGCTGGTGGGAACTGTTCATCAGGTTGGTGGGAAAGGTTCTTCTTGTTGGTGGGAACGTTTCATCGTGTTGGTGGGAATGTTTTTTCTTGTTGGTGGGAACGGTTCTTCGTGTTGTTGGGAACGGTTCATCGTTTTGGTGGAACTGGTTCTTCGTGTTGGTGGGAACGGTTAATCATGTTGGTGGGAACATTGTAGGTGTTGTTTGGAACTGGACAAGGTTTTCTGCTCTTTCAAGGTGTTTTTTATGGCAGTATTTGATGGTTTTAAAGTGCGATGGAAACAGCTTTTGGAGTTATTACTGATTAGTTGTTTCTGCTTCTACAGAAGAAACTAAAAGTTCTGTAGAATCCTTACAGACCTCTGCATATTGAACCAAAACCTTGTGAAGAGAAAATATTGATCATACGGCCTTGATGGGGTTTACCAGATAATAGGATCCATCAGGTTACAAACAAACCTGATCTGTTGGAAGCTGGTGAGTCACAGCTGAGACAACGGTTTGGTATGAGGGTCTGAGAGACTTGGACCGGGTCCAGACTGTGATGATCAGACAGTCAGGCTAGGATCTCCAAGACTGCTGCTGTTGTCTGACAATTCTGGTCTGCAGTGGTCAGAACCAACTGAAACTGTTCCTGAAACTGGTCCAAAAACAACATGTCTCAAACTGGGGGCCAGGACCACAGGGGTCCCACGATAATTTCAGGGGTTCACCATATTATTGTAAAAAAATATATAATGTATCAAATACATTAGATGTTTTCATTGGGGCTGTCAAAAGTAATGTGTTAATGCAAAGACATTAATATGTGGAGTTAATGCATTCATTTTTAACGCATTAACAACAAAGTTATTGCTCAAGCCATATTAAAAATCCAGCATCAACGTGTGTTATCTTGGGGGTTGTGGCTGACAAAGGTTGAGAATCACAGCAGTAGAAGAACTACTGAGGCTCAAGAAGCAGAAGTCTCAACAGGTTCTGGTAGGAAAGTAGGAAGCTATCAGATGTTGGGACGCGTAGCTGCAGACGGGTCAGAGAGACCATGTTGACCCATATCGACTGGAGAAAGCACCTATAAAGTGGCTCAAGAAAGGTTAGAAGAACACAACAAGTTGACCTCCTGCTTCTGTGGATTTCGGCCCAATCAAGCATCTACAGGATGTTCTGGATAAACAGGTCTGATCCATGGAGGTCCAGCTGGCCGCTAACAGGACGGCTACCATGGACTGGTCTCTCGTTCTGTTTGTCTCTTCTTCCAACATTAGCTTTCTGTAGAGATCACATGGAGACAAGTCTGTCTATGAAGAAAAGTTTTTCCATCCTACAGCACCGTGTGCTATATGAACGTTCGCTGTAATCTGTGGTTTATGCCTGATTAAATAAACCGATTTTTATTTCTTCTGTCAGGGCAGCGCAAAAGAGGAGACAAGCTTCACGGTGCTGGAAGAATCCACTTTTGCTTATGGGCTGACGGAGATACTGTACCAGGATGAGAAGCTGGGTGAGAATTAACACTGAATTTAGTATGTGTCTGTGTTTCAGAGTATAATTCTTCTCTTTGTGTTTTCTAGAAATCTCCTACGAACCCCGGACTAACAAACAAAGCCCTCTGGGTAGGTTGTTAAAAATGTGGTATTTTTGTTAATTCCAGTGAAAATCAGATAATCAGATAGTATGGGGTGGGATCAGGGTTTTGTGATGGTATGGGGTGGGATCAGGGTTTTATGAGGGTATGGGGTGGGATCAGGGTTTTATGAGGGTATGGGGTGGGATCAGGGTTTTGTGATAGTATGGGGTGGGATCAGGGTTTTATGAGGGTATGGGGTGGGATCAGGGTTTTGTGAGGGTATGGGGTGGGATCAGGGTTTTATGGTGGAATGGGGTGGGATCAGGGTTTTGTGATGGTATGGGGTGGGATCAGGGTTTTATGGTGGTATGAGGTGGGATCAGGATTTTGTGGTGGTATGGGGTGGGATCAGGGTTTTGTGATGGTATGGGGTGGGATCAGGGTTTTGTGAGGGTATGGGGTGGGATCAGGGTTTTATGGTGGTATGGGGTGGGATCAGGGTTTTATGGTGGTATGGGGTGGGATCAGGGTTTTGTGGTGGTATAGGGTGGGATCAGGGTTTTGTGATATTATGGGGTGGGATCAGGGTTTTGTGATAGTATGGGGTGGGATCAGGGTTTTGTGAGGGTATGGGGTGGGATCAGGGTTTTATGGTGGTATGGGGTGGGATCAGGGTTTTGTGGTGGTATGGGGTGGGATCAGGGTTTTGTGATAGTATGGGTGGGATCAGGGTTTTGTGATAGTATGGGGTGGGATCAGGGTTTTGTGGTGGTATGAGGTGGGATCAGGGTTTTGTGAGGGTATGGGTTGGGATCAGGGTTTTGTGATAGTATGGGGTGGGATCAGGGTTTTATGATAGTATGGGGTGGGATCAGGGTTTTATGAGGGTATGGGGTGGGATCAGGGTTTTGTGAGGGTATGGGGTGGGATCAGGGTTTTGTGAGGGTATGGGGTGGGATCAGGGTTTTATGGTGGTATGAGGTGGGATCAGGGTTTTATGGTGGTATGGGGTGGGATCAGGGTTTTGTGGTGGTATGAGGTGGGATCAGGGTTTTGTGATAGTATGGGGTGGGATCAGGGTTTTGTGATAGTATGGGGTGGGATCAGGGTTTTGTGGTGGTATGAGGTGGGATCAGGGTTTTGTGAGGGTATGGGTTGGGATCAGGGTTTTGTGATAGTATGGGGTGGGATCAGGGTTTTATGGTGGTATGGGGTGGGATCAGGGTTTTATGGTGGTATGGGGTGGGATCAGGGTTTTGTGATAGTATGGGGTGGGATCAGGGTTTTGTGATGGTATGAGGTGGGATCGGGTTTTTGTGATAGTATGGGGTGGGATCAGGGTTTTGTGATAGTATGGGGTGGGATCAGGGTTTTGTGATGGTATGAGGTGGGATCAGGGTTTTGTGAGGTTATGGGGTGGGATCAGGGTTTTGTGGTGGTATGAGGTGGGATCAGGGTTTTGTGAGGGTATGGGTTGGGATCAAGGTTTTGTGATAGTATGGGGTGGGATCAGGGTTTTATGGTGGTATGGGGTGGGATCAGGGTTTTGTGATAGTATGGGGTGGGATCAGGCTTTTGTGATGGTATGGGGTGGGATCGGGTTTTTGTGATAGTATGGGGTGGGATCAGGGTTTTGTGATAGTATGGGGTGGGATCAGGCTTTTGTGATGGTATGGGGTGGGATCGGGTTTTTGTGATAGTATGGGGTGGGATCAGGCTTTTGTGATGGTATGGGGTGGGATCAGGGTTTTGTGAGGGTATGGGGTGGGATCAGGGTTTTATGGTGGTATGAGGTGGGATCAGGGTTTTGTGATAGTATGGGGTGGGATCAGGGTTTTGTGAGGGTATGGGGTTTTTATGGCAACATTTCATGTGGACTTGTTTCTGTGGCAGGACGTCTGCAGGGAAAGATTGTGTTGTTATTAGAATTTAATAATCTTCATATCTTCTCTCAGCTATGTTCAAGCATGACAGCGGCGACTCTGAAATCCTTCAGCAGGTGCAAGAAGGTACGTTTTACTTTCTCAGATTAGTTTTCTTCTTCACCAGAACATCATCACCATGTTGCTGCTGTTTCCTGCAGGGATCCAGATGAAGGAAGCCCTTCTGCAGCCGCTGGCAGACCTGCCCGAGTCCAGCCGTCCTGATGTGCTGAAGGCGCTCCGAGCCGTTCTGGAGGACAGGGACGATTTGACTCTGCTAGAGGAAACAGTACTTTCTGCTCTGGATCAGAAACATTGGGTCACATGGAGCAGAGATAATCTGGATGTTGTTCTTCCTCCTTTTCCTCTCAGCTGGAGCAGTGCAGCAGAGGATCGTACAACCGTCCTCAGTCTTCAGCCGTTGCTTCCTTCATGGACCTTCTGGATGCTGCCTCCTCAGCTATGAAGGACGCCTTCTACCTGCTGGTCAGCGCAATGGACAGTAAGTTAGCTGATCTGGTCCAGAGAGTCTCAGATGTTCCTCAGCTGGAGCTCAGACTGTCGGCTTTAACGTGTTGTTGCTTTGCAGCTCTGCCAGATGGAATGCCGCCACGTCTGATGTCCTGCAGCCCGGAGACACTGAGCGTCCTCAGCCAGCTGGTCGGTGCATTCAATGTCCACCATGATTGATCCAGGAGGCTTTGAGTTTTATCCAGTAAAGTGGGTGTAGCATCGTTAGCAGCCCAGTTGACGTAGGGTTGGGATATACTTTCTGTTAACGCAAGCGTACACGTCAATGTTCTGCTGCGTTTGTGTATATTCTATTCTATTCTATTCTACAGTCATTTAGCAGACGCTTTTATCCAAAGCGACTTACATTTGAGAGTAAGAACAACACAAGCATGAATTCAAACAAGATGGGACGTCATAATTAAGTGATAGTCAGACCGCTTTTGAGTCCAGTTGGACCCAGGTGCTGTCATGTAGTGCTAGAGGTAGTGCATATATATATATATATATTTATTTAAATACAAGATCACGATTTCATCACACAATATCAGCTTGGTCGTAAGTGCATGATTTCAACACACAATAACAATAATATTTTTGCTGTAAATGACAGAAGCACAACACTACCAACAAGTTCAATACTGGAGGTCACCACTAGGGGCAGTACACAGTACCTGGACTCTGAAATGGTGAAAAGGTCAATCTACCGGTCATCTAGTATTACCAGGACATCAACCACCAAAATAATTCTAACCTAATGCCAACTGTTAAGGGTTAAGATTATCACTGTGCAACGGGGAGGAAACATGACGATGCTGATAGATGCAAAAAACTAAAAAAGCAACAAACCCCATCAAGGTGTTTCCTCTGCAGGGAAGTCAGGACATCCATCCACAGACACAAAACATCATGACTCTCTGTCTCCGTCTGTCTCCAGGTGGATGGTCTGAAGCAGGATGGCCAGGCTCAGCTCCCAGAGTCGCTGCCCGCCCCCCTGCAGGAGGACGGGGAGTTCCGCTGAGCCGCCGACCTCCTCTGTTCCACCAATGAGACGCTGGCTGAGCTGAACCAGAGCTTGGACAAGCCTTCTGAGGTTCTGCTGGAGGTTCTGGGTCTAACTGTGCAGGGACTCAACATGATGCAGCCCAGAGATTAAACATGCTCCATCATCAGCTGATCTGTTACCGTGGAGATGGTGTGAAGATGATTGATGTGATGTCTGTCCACATAGGCCATTCAGACAATAAAAACTCTGTTTTCTCTTCTAGCTAGAATTTCTCTGATTGGTTGAAGGTCTGACCTCATTCTGGTCTCTAGTTTTTGTTAGGTTTTCTTGTTTTTTGAAGCTTCTCTTGTTAATAAAGTTTCATAGAGGTTGACTGGTCTTCTATGTCCTGTGGGTTAGTTTACGACTGTCTACCAAAGAACCACGAACCAAAGCAAAGAAAATGTTGAACAGTGGTTATGTTCTTCT
Source organism: Melanotaenia boesemani (assembly GCF_017639745.1). NCBI lineage: Eukaryota > Metazoa > Chordata > Actinopteri > Atheriniformes > Melanotaeniidae > Melanotaenia > Melanotaenia boesemani. The sequence goes on from NC_055700.1 coordinate 1,417,117, forward strand.
GCAGATCAAACAGTCCCAGTGTAGAACATGTCAGGAGAAAGAATACCAGTTGTACAAAAATATAAAGAGCTCGGGGTTTACGTAGAGTTAAAACTCAGTTTTTAAATCACAGGTAAAAAGGGTTTCAGTCAGGTCAAACTCAATATATCAAAATTTCTTTTCAGAAGATCACACTGATCATTGCAGTGGCCAAGGTGACCACACACGCAGGGAATATGTTGAATATCAACTACTGTTTAACAACTTGGCCAAAGGCAAACATCACCACACTGAAATCATTAGAAGTTCTGTATAAGTGAAAGCTCTCCTAACTCTGTACTGTTCTTTATTTGAACCACATCCAAATTATTGCAATGTCAAAGGGTGTAGCACGTACCCTAGCTACCTTGAAAAACTACAGAAAAAAAGCTATAGCTAAAGTTGTTTTTGATCGCTGTACCAGTGTAACAGCCTCCTCTACAAAAGGCAGTCAAACAAACAGCTGGAAACGTTTGTGTGTACATCACTCTGATGGCACATTACTGCCACTTGGCAAATCTAGCTAGCTGGCTTCAACAAAAACTCCCAGTCTAATGTGATAAATTCTGAATTATCTAAATTAAACTGCTACTTTCTGGTACACAGTACCAAAACAAATGTGGTGTAAAGCAAAAATCCTACAATAAAGTGTGGTTTAGTTTTTTTTTATAGTTTCAATAAGATGCTAAATCCATCATGTAATTTTAAAAGACAGATCTTTGTGTAGTAGATTTTACCTGGAGAGGGGTTTTGTTTAAACGGGTGATTTAAATAAAATGAATTCCCAAGCGAGAAATAAAAAGTAATAGAAACTGTAGCTTAACATGCTTCATTTACCACGTAAACAGCACCTGTGCAGCGAATTTCAAATGGCTTTCAGGTGGTTCAGCTAGCTTTAGTTTTGCAGGACTTGTCATGATTATGCTCTGACTGTGTGTGTGTTGAGTGTTCCGGGTGTGTCAGGTCGGGGTGAGCAGATTTCTCAGAAGTCTTAGGGCAAAGTCCGGAACAACAATTGGATCCACCTGCTGTTGATCAGGCTGCTATTTAAGAACCAGCTCCAGTCTTTGCCGGATCATCTCTCTACTGCGTGGTAATCAGGTCTTCTTTGTAAGTTATCTTGTGGATCCGTGCAGCTACCACCTGCTTTTTGTCTTGTCTCAGTTTTTTTCGGATCGCTTCAACAAGCTGCAAGAGATCCTCTGAAAAGAACTCAGGACTTCCAGCCTCGACCAAGCCTTGCCAACCTGCCTGGCGCCAAACACAACCTACACAGACAAAGACTCTTTCCAGACGCACCCTCCGCCGTCAGCTACCTCGGGATCCATGTAAGCTTCTGATCCTGTCTGCAAAATTAAGAATTTCCACCTGGCCTCCACTAATCCTGTCCTCTCCCAGGAAACATTATCAACACCCGGACCAACTCTCCCACAGATGAACCCAAGCATAAAATAAAAGTTTGTTCATCCTCACCTTTCTCCTCTTTTCTGCATTTGGGTCCACCTCCTAGCTACGGTCTCTGACCGTGACCGAACTAATTCACATTCACAAAGTATTCACATTATTTTATCTTCAGCTGTGCTTTCTTTTGTCAGTAGCTGAGCTGTTCCACCGGGTACAATGCTGCGCTCCTGCCACTCATTCTGGTTTAAAATAAAAATAACACTTATTGTATCACCACCGTCAATGTCTGGAAACGGCAAATCTGTCAGCGCCATGTAACTAAAGAAACACAATTAAACACGTACTGAACATGAAATTAAAATAAAAAGAACATGGTGTTCATTAAAACTAATTAACACCTTATTAACCCTCCCCAGGTTCAGGAACCCGACCTCCACTGTCTCTGGTTGGCTACCAATAAAACTGGGATCAGCTGAGCCCCGTCCATACAGGCCGAGGTGTTTAAAGAGAGAAAGAGAGAAAGCTGGTCTAAAGAGATGGATGGAGAAAGATATAGATAGAGACAGGGTTCCTTTCTGGTTACCATGGCTTGGCCTTTTATTAATGACCCTGCAGAGGGCGCACGCTTCATTCAAAGCTCATTCAGACCACCAGACCCACGGTTTTCAGGGGGAGGACCACCAGTAGCAGTGGTCTCTGACGTTGTCTTGGTCTCTGACGTTGTCTTGGTATCTACAGAGCAACATGTTTACAGCTCAACATGTTTAGAACAAACATTTCTTCAAAGATTCCTCCCACTCTGAGACATGTTCTGGTTCTTTATTTCCACCTGCTGCAGGTTCGCTTTGCTGGTAAGATGCTGCTGCTGGTGGAACAGAGTTAATGTAGCTCACACACACACGAGAACCACCAAGATGATGCATATTGATTATTGGGTTAAAAATAAAGTGAGCAGGGCCAGTACATACAGAGACAATTCAGCTTTTTAACAGATTTTTAAGAAGAGGAACCAGAAATAAACCAGGACGGTGAATCCACATAGAACAATGACGATGGGATGAAACTCGTAGAACGTACGCATGCAGTCTGTTGGCCGCTGCTTCCCTCGCTTCATTAACCAGGCTGTATCACCTTTTCTGGTGAGGACACTTTAAAGTCCTCATGCTTCTCCATCAGTGTCGTGCGGTCAGATGAGGCAGCGACTCACCTGTAATTATAAAAGGGAAAAAAAGGAAAGAGTACATGAAAACAATATTAATATTTTCCACCGATCTGTGTTTAAAATGCATTTTCAATATGACTCTACAGAGAAATGTGAGCATTTCCTGATCAGATCCAGGGCAGAAATCCCGGGTGAGGCCGTGGCGAGCTGGGCCTCCTCTGACTGGTGATCCAGTACAAACTGGGTTCATGACGTGTTTCAGTTCCTCAGCATTTCCAATATGAATGTAGGAGCCTAAATGCAAGTTTTAGTTAAATCATGGTTAAAGTTATTATGTTAAAGATTTCATGCATGTTTTCAGATTATTTAATATATAGGTGTTTTGTAATTCAAGCTAAAAACAAGAAAAATGCTTTATTTCATTACGTGCATGGATAACTTTGTAACTTCGAAGAGGATATAGTGGCTCTAAGATGATTTGCATATTTGATTGGTTGGGCAGGCTAACGAGGGGCGTTGCTGGGACCTGATCAAACAACACAGTCAGGCAAGCCTGGAGTAGAGCCACACAGTTTTTTGACCTCTCTTTCTCTCATTTCATGGCATTATGTTTTATTTACTTTTATTTTCCTTACTATAGAGAACTAATGGACCATTTTTTTTGTGAAGTTTTAAAGTAAACTGTTCGACTGAATACAAAAGATCTTGTGGAGTTTTTTGTTTTCACAAGTGACACGTGGATGGAAGCAAGGGTCAGAGCGTCAAACTAAGGCTTTACAAAAAGGAAGATACAATGAACGTTACAGAAATATGTGTTATACACCATGACTCTCCACCGTGTGTGTAACGTCTTTAATATGTGTGTGAGGGAATTATTCCTGCTGATCTACTATAAAGAGCAGAGAAAAGTCAGCAGGTGAGGCAGCAGTACTCTGCCTCACCTCCAGGGGGCGTAGTTTCATGCTGGTGGATGAATAGTGAAATAAGAAGCTCTTTTTGTTCTTACAATGTAAATGTGGCTCCAGAGGAGTCGGAGCTTCACCAGCCATGAACCCACCGCACGTCACTGATCTCCATCAGCTTTCTTTGTTCAGCTGAGAAAATGAAGCTCTCGGTTTGTTCTCTTTTCCTGCTGCTCCTCTTTTCCACCATCCACTCGTCAGGGCTTCCTACGTTCCTCAGGACCTCCCACATAGCCAGGCTACGTAAGCCTCGCTTGGATTAGCTCAGCTAGATGCAGCTGGAATGTGTTAGTGGAACGGATGAGCCTTAATTCAGAGACGGTGTTAGTTCAAGCGAAGCTTTCCTGATACAGCCTGGCTTCCTGTAGCTACGCTGGTGGAATACACCCCCCTAGACATCCTATCCAATTATGTACAAATACCCGCCGTCATCACAGGGCTTTGCAAGAGCTGTTTGACCTTGTGAACAAAGAGCTGGAATGTCCAGCTTTATTTGTCACATTTGAAGTCCATGGCACCTTTTTGAAGAACAGCACCTAGCAGAAATGCTACACGCTTGGCTTCCTGCGCCATGCAGAGCCAGGCTCACAGGTGTTTCCAGAAGCACAGTCTTCAGAAGAACGTTGGAATATAAGCTGTCCCAGCTCCGCCCACAGCACTGCTTTGTTTGGATCGGCCCGCATGCACAGGCGGCCAATCACATGTGAGGATATAAGATTGTATGGTTATGTGAAAACAGAGGGCGTGGACGATGCTACACAGTGAGACAGCAGACAGCCGTGAGGAGAGTACACGAGTGCTTCGTGTTGTCCAATCCGCCTCACAGGGAGGAGAAACCGGATCAGCCATCCAAGATGAGCCATCTTATTTTGTGAATGCCAGCCTGCTCTGAGGACGTTAACGCTGCTTTCTTGAGTTTGGTTCTCGTTCTGTTTGTGGGTTTCTTTGCTGTTTTTTGTTCATTTGTGCAATAGGTGATTTTTTTGATAGTAAACAAAAGTAAGGGGTTTTGTAACACAATAAGTGCACAAAAAGAGGCAAATATAAGGCTTCTCTTATGGGGCTAAAAAAGATGCTAAATTAAGAGCCGATCATCACCCATCAGACGCTCAAAGAGCTGAACATCCCATCACTAACTGATACCAACGTCCACCTTCAAAACCTTGAAGTACGTTTTTTGATTTCCACAAAAATAGAATTCCCATAAATGAAGAACAACCCTGGCAGGTCAAGAGACGAGAGAATCCTAGCTGTCTGAAATAAGCCATGTTCATTAGACATGATGTAAGCAGGTCCGTCTGCACTGCCAGGTCGTTATTTAAGACTAACATGTTTCTCTCCGACATGGAAATATGGAAGTTTGCAGTAGTGAGGATACACTGATGAACTAAATCATACAAACATCACAGGACAGATCAGATGGAACGAGGCAGCCGGTGCATTTCCTTTGTATGGGTGTGCAGTGTCAGTTAGACCAAACCGGTCAGCACCGGGAATGCTGGGAACACCGGGAACACAGAGAACACTGGCAGAACTGGGAACACTGAGAAAATTGGGAACACTGGGAAGGGAACACTGGGAGAACCGGTAGAATTAGGAACACTGGGAACACTGGAAACACTGGGAGAATTGGGAACACAGGAAGACCTGGGAATACTTGGAGAACTGGGAACACTGGGAACACTGGGAGAACCGGGAACACTGGGAAGGGAACACTGGGAGAACTAGGAACACTGGGAGAACCGGGATCACTGGGAACACTGGGAGAACCGGGATCACTGGGGACACTGGGAAAACTGGGAACACTGGGAACACTGGGAAGGGAACACTGGGAAGGGAACACTGGGAGAGCTAGAAGAATTAGGAACACTGGGAACACTGGGAGAACCGGGATCACTTGGAACACTGGGAGAACCAGGATCACTGGGGACACTGGGAGAACTGGGAACACTGGGGGCACTGGGAACACTGGGAGAACTGGGATCACTGGGGACACTGGGAGAACTGGGAACACTGGGAGAACTGGGACCACTGGGAGAACTGGGAACACCGGGAACACTGGGGACACTGGGAGAACTGGGAACACTGGGAAGGGAACACTGGGAGATCTGGAAAAATTAGGAACACTGGGAGAACTGGGATCACTGGGGACACTGGGAGAACTGGGAACACTGGGGGCACTGGGAACACTGGGGGCACTGGGAGAACTGGGACCACTGGGAGAACTGGGAACACTGGAAACACTGGGAACACTGGGAGAACTGGGACCACTGGGAGAACTGGGAACACCGGGAACACTGGGAGAACTGGGAACACTGGGAAGGGAACACTGGGAGATCTGGAAGAATTAGGAACACTGGGAGAACTGGGAACACTGGGAAAACTGGGAACACTGGGAAGGGAACACTTGGAAAGCTAGAAGAATTAGGAACACTGGGAACACTGGGAGAGCTAGAAGAATTAGGAACACTGGGAAAACTGGGAGAACCGGGATTACTGGGAACACTGGGAAAAGAACACTGGGAGATCTGGAAGAATTAGGAACACTGGGAGAACTGGGATCACTGGGAACACTGGGAGAACTGGGATCACTGGGGACACTGGGAGAACTGGGAACACTGGAAGAACTGGGACCACTGGGAGAACTGGGAACACTGGGAGAACTGGGATCACTGGGGACACTGGGAGAACTGGGAACACTGGAAGAACTGGGACCACTGGGAGAACTGGGAACACCGGGAACACTGGGGACACTGGGAGAACTGGGAACACTGGGAAGGGAACACTGGGAGATCTGGAAGAATTAGGAACACTGGGAACACTGGGAGAACTGGGATCACTGGGAACACTGGGAACACTGGGAGAATCGGGATCACTGGGGACACTGGGAGAACTGGGAACACTGGGAGAACTGGGATCACTGGGGACACTGGGAGAACTGGGAACACTGGAAGAACTGGGACCACTGGGAGAACTGGGAACACCGGGAACACTGGGGACACTGGGAGAACTGGGAACACTGGGAAGGGAACACTGGGAGATCTGGAAGAATTAGGAACACTGGGAACACTGGGAGAACTGGGATCACTGGGAACACTGGGAACACTGGGAGAATCGGGATCACTGGGGACACTGGGAGAACTGGGAACACTGGGAAAACTGGGAACACTGGGGGCACTGGGAACACTGGGAAGGGAACACTGGGAGATCTGGAAGAATTAGGAACACTGGGAACACTGGGAGAACTGGGATCACTGGGGACACTGGGAGAACTGGGAACACTGGGAAAACTGGGAACACTGGGGGCACTGGGAACACTGGGAGAACTGGGATCACTGGGGACACTGGGAGAACTGGGACCACTGGGAGAACTGGGAACACCGGGAACACTGGGAGAACTGGGAACACTGGGAAGGGAACACTGGGAGATCTGGAAGAATTAGGATCACTGGGAACACTGGGAGAACCGGGATCACTGGGAACACTGGGAGAACTGGGAACACTGGGAAAACTGGGAACACTGGGGGCACTGGGAACACTGGGAAGGGAACACTGGGAGAGCTAGAAGAATTAGGAACACTGGGAACACTGGGAGAACCGGGATTACTGGGAACACTGGGAGAACCGGGATCACTGGGGACACTGGGAAAACTGGGAACACTGGGGGCACTGGGAACACTGGGAAGGGAACACTGGGAGATCTGGAAGAATTAGGAACACTGGGAGAACTGGGATCACTGGGAACACTGGGAGAACTGGGAACACTGGGAGAACTGGGACCACTGGGAGAACTGGGAACACCGGGAACACTGGGGACACTGGGAGAACTGGGAACACTGGGAAGGGAACACTGGGAGATCTGGAAGAATTAGGAACACTGGGAACACTGGGAGAACTGGGATCACTTGGAACACTGGGAGAATCGGGATCACTGGGGACACTGGGAGAACTGGGAACACTGGGAAAACTGGGAATGTCGTAGATAAATTCTTTATCAAAAGGGCTGCTGATATTAAGAGTCTGCAGACAGAGGTCTCAATGATCTTCCTTTATTCGGCCGAACAGGGGGACACCCCTTCAGGATCAAAGACCACGTACATTCATTTCTCCATGCTTATATAGCCTGCCTGTTACTATTTCTGTATACACACACACAGCCTTTTAGGGCTGACTGGTAATTAGTTGACATCACTTTGATATCATGTTATAATGTCAATCTATTAATATTTTGCTGACCAGGGCCACTGCACCTGTTGTTTTTCAACTCTGATGTATTAATACTTCCACATTTCCCCCTTTCAAATATTTCAGAGTAATCGGCCCTAAGACGATACTCTGAAACTTACAATAGGGAAACCTTTTTACGCACACTTGTCCACACACGCAGGTCTCAAGCATAACATAGGAGCCGATCTGAACCTCCCGTACGAGGGCGAAAAAACCCCGAAGGGAGAAAAAATTCCCCCGTGCCCCCCCTCTGGGCGAGCACCGGTAACTTTTGATCTTACTTGACACTCAGGCACGGGTAGGCCAGTGAACCCCTGCAGGAGACCTTCTAAGTACTATGACAGAAATTAATCATACACACACAACAAAGAAAATACATTACAATCCGTTTTCACAAGGATAACCTATTACAGAAGATTACTGACTACAAAAACCACACGTGAATAACACAAGATAGAGTCCTTTTCCAGTCCGGAGGCAAACAGGAGTATTGGGTCACCAGCCTTTCCTTGTCTGGCTACAGCCCCTTCGTCCAACCGACTGCAGTTATATTGAGACGTCACAGGTCCAACTCAGTACGGACCAATTGGGCAGCCATGATGACAGAGGTCTGTTTCTTGAGACTCGTACTCCATGCTTTCCTCAGGGCGGGAACGATGCACATGCCAAACAAGAAAAGAAGGATCAGAACCAAAGCTGACCCAACTCCCACCTTTATCAATACATTTTTCCAGTCAGCCATTAACTGGTCCAACCAATTAAGAGACCAGTCGCTCTTCCCAGCATGCTCTCGCACCTCCCTCCCCACCCGTATTATCTCGTCCATGGCAGATGTAAAGGAACCATCTGGCGCTGTGTTAGCTGGAATAAAAGTGCAACAGTCTTCCCCCAACATTTGACATATTCCACCCTTATCTGCCAGGAGCCAATCTAGTGCTTGCCTGTTCTGTAGTGCGAGTCTGCTAGTTTCATGTAGCTGTTCTCCTAGTGCACTCAGTCCCTCGATGGTGTGGTTGAACAACCGCTGTTGATTATAATATATATAATTTATCCAGTTAACATTTTTATTCACAGTTATCCATGGTAGTATAGATTCTATGCCGGCCACTACTTCATTTCTGGCCGAAAATTCCACAGGAATCCCTTTAGCAATTCCAATTGCATCCCGATATATCCCATGAGAACCCGAGACCTGACGCCTACTCCTACGCAGCGCGCCCTTGTCTTGTTTTAAATTAAGAATGTTATTTACACCATTGTATACCACCATAGCTGGCACCTTTAAGCGAACAGTAGCACACAACCCCACCCAAGAGGGGGGTAGGGTGCTACGTAGCAGATCATTTCCACATAACCAGAAACTATCAGCGACCGCATGTGATTGGTCTCCGAACCAAAATAGGGTTGGAACCGTGATTGACATATTCTGACAGTCCTGATGTGGGGGCTCCGGGTTTTCAAACCATACTGCTTTAGTTATGAAGAGAGGAGACATACCAGACTCTGGAAACCATGATAGTACCCATGTGACATTACATCTTACCGTCGTGTTTCCCACCATTGTCCCATTTTGCTGGAGAAATCCTCCGCTGGCAAAACACTCGTATGCGGCGTTATAGTCCACCTTATAGACCGTGGGAGGGGCCATGGCGGTATTTGCCACCTGGTACGGTTCACACAATTCCTGGATTTTGTAACCCCTATCTTTATTCAGGTAACCATGCATCCTCTGGGCCGGAGGGGCTCCAGGCGCCTTTGAGCACCATATGCATTCCTCCGATGTCATTTCCTTTACTAACAGCCACGCCCAGCGATACCAAGTGTTGGCCATTGCTTCCTTCCATAAGTAATCTTTACTAGGTCTAAACCCTCGTACTTCCGGTTGCCCCTTTACATTCTTGACCTCCCCCCCCTTTAATGTTTTATCATGATAACTATTTACCAAAGTATCTAACCCTTGAGGGGGAAGGGTGAATGACTCAACCACCCCATTGTCTGGTTGGCCATCAGTAACCGCGGTGGGCTGCGGTTCAGGTGTAAAATCAACTTTATTCACAACAGGGGTGTTAACTGTGGTCTGGTAAGAACTTACAACCTTCCCAATCTCCAATAGACCCTCCAGGGTGTTCCATGCAGCAGCCCATACCTGGTCAAACATTAAGGATGTTATATGTGCTAAGCGTACATACCCCAATCCTCCTGGTACTGGCTGACGGTTACCTATCTCTGCCTGTGGGCTTGCAGCAGTGATTGCTTCAAGACCAACCTTATCCGGCTCCTGGACCAGAGCCGCAGCTGGAGGGGGAGTGGGCTCCTCCTTTACAAAGTGAACTCCCCATTTCTTGGCAGTTGCAGCTGTGGTAACATAAACACTCAAGTCTGAGCCCAGAGGGTCTAGCCTGGACCCCAAAGCCTCTCCTCCCTGAGCACCGCTTTTATCATCCATCCCAGGATTCACTGGAATGTTATGCCCCTCTACATTTTTCCCATTAGTTGATCTTACCCTTCGCCGACGTTGTGCCATAAGGGCAACATCTGTCTGAAATACCGAGTCACGGGTAGTGTGTAGATGTGTGCGGGTGCATGCCGGCAAAAGACCTGACTGATAATGACATTTGGCATGTGAGTCGTACTCCCCTTGGTCACCGAGGTCGGCGCTCCCTCTTTGCGCTGTTGCCCTTCTGTTTCCTTGAGAAGGCCCTGGTGATGGGACGACGTGGTGGCTGTTGCTTTGGGTCCGGATTGGTTGAATTGTCCCTGCCGAGATCCCTGTCCCGCCCAGAAGAAGAAACCAAAGGAATGTCAAACTCAACATCATCGGGCGGCAACTCTGAATCTGCCCTGACAGGACTATCTTCGTCAGATGCATGCGAGGTGATACTTCCCCTTTTGGGGGACTGGTCATTTGAGAACGCTGTACAATCCGACCAGTCCCCAGGGCCCGTTTTGCAGTTGTTGGTCGTAGTTGCCAACGAACAATGGTTCAGGTGGTGCCAAGCGAAGCTTCCTTCTACCTGGATCGCAGTCGGGGTGGCTCGGACTACCGTGTAGGGACCTCGGCGTCTAGGAGTGTTCCACTTCCTCCGAAATTCCTTGATGTACACCTTATCCCCGGGCACCACTGGACCCGATTCCACCGAGACCTGCTTGGGCTCGTTTGCTTTTTCCTGAAAATAAATTGCTTTATGGATAGCAGACAACTGTTTCATGTAACTGTGCAGCTCCTTCTCCAACTGCTCCAGCGGGGGTCCTTTGAAAGGACCCCGAAACTGGGGGCCCGGCATGGGACGACCTGTTAACATTTCATGAGGAGACAAATGTGTGACCCGATGAGCTTGCATGCTGTAACTCATTAGGGCCAACGGTAATGCGTCATGCTACCGTAAACCAGTACATGCACAAATCTTATTAATTTTTGCCTTAAGCGTGCCATTCACTCGTTCCACCCCTCCCTGACTGGAGGGAGTGTAGATACTTCCATGGCGGACTTTGATTCCGAGCTGGCGCAGGACGCCCTCATAGACCTTGTTGATGAATGCTGGTCCCGAGTCTGATGAAAGGATGGACGGTAAGCCAAACCTAGGGATCACCTCACGGACCAGGAACTTTATGACTGTTCCCGCCCCCATGTCCTTTGACGGAGTGGCCTCCACCCAACGACTGAAATGATCAAAAACCACCAAAAGGTAGCGCTTACCGTGTACCGGGACCAACATGTCCACAAAATCTAAAATCAGATGACGAAACGGGCCTTCCGGGACAGGAATTCGCGCTGTGGGGGTGACAATACCTTTCCGAATGTTATTTTGCGAGCATATCTCGCACCGATTTAGCGCATCCGTCACCAATGCCTGCAGGTACGGCGCCCAATAACCCTGTTGTTGTACCCGATGCACCACCTCATCTCGCCCACAGTGGTCTGGTTTGTGACACTCTGGAATTAAAAGAGACAAAAGTGAGATTGGAGCGACAATCAGGCCGGTATGTGACCGCCATAACCCTCGCCCATCTTTTGTAACACCCCTTTTTTCCCACATGTTTTGTTCACTCGCGCTGGCACGCGCTTGCATTAGTGTGATATCGTCGGGTGTGACAGATGGTTCCAACTCCACAGCTGGGGCCAAGACGGCGACCTTGCAACCTGAAGCGTGCTTTGCAGCTTCGTCTGCCGCATTGTTTCCCATTGTGGTGATGGAGTTGTCTTTTCGATGAGCAGGACACTTGATAATGGCCAATCGATGTGGAAGCATCATGGCCGAGATTAACTTCACAATCTGTTTCCCATGCCGAACAGGTTTACCATCTGATTTTTGAAAGCCGCGCAGTTTCCAAACTGCTCCGAACAGGTGACATACTCCATGTGCATATGCTGAATCTGTGTAAATGTTAGCGGAAGTGTCTTCAGCAAGTTCACAAGCTGTAGTAAGTCCATACAATTCAGCTAATTGTGCAGAGCAAGGTTGTAAACACTTTTCAGCTTTTATTGTCACAAACGTCCCTTCCTTTTGTTGCACCACGGCGTAGCCTGCGTGAGTTCCCATGTGGTCTCGAAAGCATGACCCATCTACATAGTACGTGACCTGTGCGTCGTCCAACGGCTCAGATTCCAAGTCCGGTCTCAGTTTCGCCTTTGAGGTGGTCAGGAGACAGAGCTATTGTTCCATGGGAGATTACTCTGCCAAGGAATTCCACCTGAGGCTGGCAGAATTGCAGTTTTGTCCGAGAAGCTTTGTGTCCACATTCTGCCAGTCTCTGCAACACTTTGATCGAGTCGCGCTGACAATCTTCAATGGTGTCTGAACAAATCAATATATCGTCTACATACCGGATTAGGACGCCGCTCAAATCCAGCTCCTGTAGATCCTGACTCACCACGCGATCAAACCACGCTGGGCTGCTTGTTAGTCCCTGGGGCATTCTGGCGTAGCTGTATTGTCGACCTCTAAAGGTAAACGAAAACAGATATCGTGACTCTTCTGCCAGAGGGATACTGAAAAATGCTGAACAAAGATCCACTACTGTAAAAAACTTAGCTTTAGTAGGGATGGCATTCAACAGTGTGTGAGGATTAGCGAAGTCTGCAGCGACATCTTCAAGAATGGCATTGATCGCCCTTAAATCATGGACCAGTCGGTACTTTGATTTATCTGCTTTTAGAACTGCAAGAATTGGGGTGTTACAAGGACTAGAAATCTCAATCAGCACTCCTACTTTTAAAAACCCATCAATTAGGATTCCAATCCCTTCTTCATCAGCGGGATTAAGTTTGTATTGTGGCCACCAAGGTAAAACTGCACCTGGTTTTAATTTGACAGTAACTGGGCTGGCTGAAACTGCCAGTCCCACATCCGTCTCATGTCTGGACCACAGTTGGTCCGGAACCTGTGTTAAAATATCAGTTTCCAGATCACTGTTAAATCCAAGGGGGTTGGTTTTGCATGTCATCATTATGTTTTTTCCTGGTAGCACCACCATCTGAGGTGTTGCTTGTAATGACAGATCACACCTAATCCTTAACATTGATCCATCATCTGAAAGAGAGATTAATGGGTTGTCTGTACTTCTCCATGTTAAATGCTCTGCGGTTCTTACCATCGGACCGAGGTCCCTTGAATGGTATCCTGGGTTTACCAACAGTGTAATGTGTGGTGAGGATTGAGTAACACAGTACCATTTATCAATAAAGGTATTGTGGTTTACCTTTAATGCTGCGCCTTGGCCTCCAATCAGGATATATGGAGCCTTCAATTCAACCTTTACACCCTCCGTCTCCTTTTCCCACCTATCCTGAAAGGTTGGGCTGGCTGATGGATCAAAAAACATTGTACAGTGAGGAGGTAAGATTGGAGGAAAACCTCTCGGTGCCTGGGCCCTTACGCATGTTTCCCATTTTTCCAACACTGAACCCACAGGTCCCTCCATGTTTCCCAACCAATAAACAATTGCTGGTTCTGCTTGAGCAGTCATTTGTAAATCCAATCCAATATTCTCCACGTATATTCCCGAAGGGGAGCATAAAATTTTGAGCCCAAGTTTACAAAGTGCATCTCGTCCTAATAAATTGATGGGTGTTTGGTCTGAAACCAAAATGGGTATTTTAATTTCATCATTTCCTACTTTCATTTTAACGGGAGCAGTAATGGGAACCAATTAACTTTTTCCCGAGAATCCTACTGTCTTGACAAAGTTATCTGACAGGGGAAGGTTCTTGGCGAGGTGTTCCTGTATGCATGAGTGAGTAGCTCCCGTGTCGATCATCATAGAAACCTGTTGATCCCCAACTTTCACATTTATCATGGGGTCAGTGCGTGTGTGTAGGATCAACGGGTACGAACCTTCACCCATAGGATTCCCGGGACCCCCCTAAAACTGAGAGGGTCTTGGCCGAGTGCCACCCAGGGCCCCTCCTCCACCTCTTCTGGGGACAACTCCGTTTCTTCCAGGACCACCTGCCGAGAGGGGCATAAACCGTGGGCAAGCCCTAGCAAAATGTCCAAACATTCCACAATACCAGCAGCGGTTGGATCCCTGCCACGCCCCAGACGAGGGAGTACCAAGCCTTGAGTAGGAAGGGCGGAACGGCTGGGGACCACTGGCTGCCTGTGTTGACTCAGGAACTCCAGCAGTCTGACCCGCACCTGGATCTGTGAACACAACAGCTTGAGTCTTTTCTTTCAGCTTGCCTTGCAAATCATTTAGTTGCATCTGAGTCAGTTTCCTTTGAATCTGGAGGTCCTGTTCAGAAGTCTTGCTTAGATCTCTTCTGTATCGCATTACTGCATGAATCACATGATCACGGAACAGCTGCGAGGACATGGACGCCAGGCCAACAACGTCCTCCAGGCGCCGGGTGACTTCCTTTGGCATCGATGTGATCACTGCATTTCTGAAAAGAGTGAGCAAAACAGGATCATTTTCCACATCTTTTTCAGTCTCTAGGCGCCATCTTTTCAACTGTATGTCGATGTATGCTGCTGGATTCTGGTCGTCTTTCAGAGGTTCCCCTTTTAAAGCATCAACATCAATTTTATTAGGGTACTTGGTGCGTATTCCTTTCCAAATCACCCCTTTATAGGCAGCCAGTTCCGTTCCATCTGCCCTTTCACTCAAAATCCAGTCCAGTTCATTGTCTTTGAAAAACTGTTGCATCTTAGACAACCCCAAAACCTGTGTGAGGACAGCCTTGATGTCACCCAGTGAGAGTAGTGTTCCGGCCGTGTTTGATTCAAAAGCTTTAACCCATTTGCCCCCTCCTGCGGTGATCTGTGGGAGCCCGGAGACCAAACCTGTCAAGTCCCGAGCTGGCCAAGGGTGATAATCGGCCCTCGTTCCCCTAATCAGGATTGGGAATTCTCCACCTGTGAATCTATCAGGAGGTCTAATATTAGGCCTATATCTTAAGTCATACTCTGTGGAAGTATGAATGTATCAGAGCTGAGTTGAATAACAACAGGTGTAGCTCTGGTCAGCAGAATATTAATAGTATGACATTATAACATGATATCAAAATGATGTCAACCAGTCCGCCCTACAAGGCTGCATACCTGGGTACTGTGTGTCTGAAAATAGTGACAGGCAGGCTATATAAGCTTGGGAGAATGATTGTACGGGGTCTTTTGTCCTGAAGGGGTGTCCCCCTGGTCGGCCGAATAAAGGATCATTAAAGACCTCTGTCTGCAGACTCTTAATATCAGCAGCCCTTTTGATAAAGAATTTATCTACGACATTTGGCGAGCCAGCCAGTTAACCGCTGGGGCCGGGTGCCTGGACCGCTTCGACTCACCGCTCAAGGAGGTAAGCCCCATTTTAAATCCTTCTGGGTGAAGTGAGCCGAGGCGCAGGGCTGTCCTGGCTACAAGTTGAACTTAGTTATACAGCTGCTGTGTGACTCTGCTAGACAGATAAATTTGTGCGCACAAATGTAATTAGTTTATGAGGGCCTTACCAGAGGTAGCTGGGAGGAAGGTCAGTTTAAGGAGAAATAAAGTAGTTTTTGAGGAGCCCACCAGCCTAGTGGGAAGGGGCTCAGTTTAAGGAGATATTAAGTAGGCTGAGGACTTCACCAATTAGTGGGAGGGGGGTCAGTTTTAAGGTGTAACATTTCAGGGCCCTATCAAAACCTCGGCGTTACTGGACGCGGTCGCCCGGGAACTTTGAGAGGAGGGTCAGTATAGCGGCGAAAGTAAATTGGCAACAAAAATAGTAGTGAAAGTGAAGTAAAAGTGAAAATGATGTGAAGGCACCGATCGATCCGTTTTGAGTTCAAATTTAGTAAAGAGTTAAACACAGGGCCCGCAAGATTGCGTGCCATAGTCTGGTCTTGTACGGGGTCAGTTAAGTGGGTGTGAGTAGCTTATGACTAGGTTCATAGGAAAGCAAGGTGCAAAGATCGATCAAAAATCTGATCCTAAATTAAACAGAGCCAGTAGTGAAAGGTTTAAGCTCTGTTAACCCGGGAAATCTGCGTAAAAGGGGCTTAGCGCAGTACAGCTGTGAAAAACTTTGTTGCAACATTAAATAACGTACGTAGAAAAAAGGAAGGAAAAAAGGCTTTATAAACTGACTGTTGACATATTCCTTCTTTGGACTGCTCACTGGGAGCGAACTTGTGACTTTTAAACTGGTCTTGACTGTTAATTCCTCTCTGACTAATGATGATTTGTTCAGCTGTTAAAGTGTGTGTATGAAGCGGATAGGAATGGGTGTCTGAGTGAGCTGAAAATTGTCTTTTGACTGCTTTACCCCTCCAACGGAAAGAAAACTGATGTCTTCTATGAGAGGAAATAAGGGAAAAGTTTTAAACTGTGTTTTGACTGGTTTATTCTCCTCTGACTAATGGTGATTTGCTCAGCTGTTGAAGTGTGTGTATGATAGTGGGTGATGCACCGGACAGAAATGTGTGACTGACTGAGTGTGTGACTATTCCTTGATTGCCTTACCTGTCTCGCTGAAAGTAAACTTATGTCCATGTGTGAGAAGAATAAGAGAAAAAAGCTTCAAAACTCTCTTTGGAGAGGAGAAAAGCTGAGGGTGAGCTTGTGTGTAAAAGTGTGGACTAAATGTAGAAAGGAATGCGTGACTGAGTGTAACTGGAGATCGAAGCAGCTGCTGGGTAAACTGAAAAAAAAACTTATGCATGAGCATGGACAGAGGCCTCTGTTTGAAGTGATATTGCAAGCTGCATGTTGGAAAAATTAATCTGTATTGCAGTGCATAAGTTGACTCGTTCCCCAAACTCATAGTGGTCTGGTGAAATCTGACACTAAGCTACTTGCTAACGCGCATAGACACAAGCACTGACAAAAATAAAATAGTGCTCTGCTCTTGTGCAGCTACAAGGATGTAATCTGTACTATTATAACTGTTAAAATAAGACCGCTGAACTCTTTTGGTTTCCTTCCAACAGAACACGACTCCTCCCATTGGACCGACGCCTAGAAACAGGAAACGGAGCTGCGGCGCACCCAAGTGGTTTTCGTTTGAGTTGCATGATTATCATATTGTATTAAAAGCAGGGTTGATTAAATAGGATAACAATGAGCACGCCACAGGCTATTGTTGGCATTCGTCATCCCCATAGGATGAAAGAGATTCAACACATGTCTGAAAAATGGTGCAAAAGAACTAAAAATTTGATAAATCCATGGCCTGTTACAGGAAGCTTTGACCCACAGATTTGTGAATTAATGCAACATCGCATTGAAGATTACAAAGCTGAAAATAATTCTAAGAAACGACAAAAGAAACGACAGCTTGAATTGGAAATTTTAAACTTATTTAAAATTAGCAAGCCAATTAAACGAAATGTCAAAACGATTGTGTCTTTCACGGATAGTCCAGGGGAAACTGGAAACTGTACTAACGCCGAACTTTTTCCAAATTTAACAGGAACGATAAAATTTGATGGGGACTTTAATCTTGATGACCAGCAGAGCCTTCTAGGGGGACTGACTGATGCTGGCGTACCCGGAAATGTAAGTGATATCCAAAATAGGTTATCTGCTGCTTCAGGGCTCGCGGAGAAGGGACCTCCTACTGATGCATTGCCCCAACCAGACCCACCCAACTTCAAACAGCGGGGTGCGTCCTTACAGGGCACTGGGGAAGCACACGCCCAGGTAGGAAGGCATTCAACCTCTATACATTCTCCTCGAGAAAAACAGGAAACTCCTCCCCATCTGGCCATTCCAAAATACTGTAGTACACAGCGACGTCAGTCTGGAATCATTAACTGTTACCAGGATCGAACCGAACTGGCTCGGAAAGGTAAGACAGATGATAGCTTTTGGATGAACTTAGGACCACGTCAGCAAGATTTGCAACGTGAGTTGGGACGGAGCCAGATAGTTGAGATGGAACAGGAAATAGATGACTTAAATGAGGAGGTGGAGGGGGCGACTTCAGGAGGCGGAGTTTCCATGCCTGCATGCTTGCAGAAACCCGGCACGTCCACAGGGGTCCCTAGAGACGAATATGATTTAAGATACAGACCTAACATCAGACCTCCTGACAGATTGAAGGGGGGGGAGTTCCCAATTCTGATAAGGGGAACAAGGGCTGATTATCATCCTTTTTCAGCTCGGGACCTGACAGGTTTGGTCTCAGAGCTCCCTCAAATATCCGCAGGAGGAGGCAAGTGGATTAAGGCTTTGGAATCAAACACGGCTGGAACATTTCTTTCACTGGGTGACATCAAAGCTGTCCTCGCTCAGGTTTTGGGGTTGTCTAAAATGCAGCAGTTTTTCAGAGACAATGAACTGGACTGGATTTTGAGTGAAAGGGCAGATGGAACAGAATTAGCAGCCTATAAGGGGGTGATTTGGCAAGGAATACGCAAACAGTACCCTAATAAAATTGATGTTGATGCTTTGAAAGGGGAACCTCTGAAGGACGACCAGAACCCAGCAGCATACATCGATACACAGTTAAAAAGGTGGCGTCAAGAGTCTCAGAAAGATGTGGAAAATGATCCTATTTTGCTCACTCTTTTCAGAAATGCAGTCATCGATTCAATGCCAAAGGATGTCAGCAGACGTTTGGAGGATGTCATTGGTCTAACATCTATGCCAGCGCAACAGTTCCGTGATCATGTGGTTCATGCAGTAACCCGATACAGGAAAGACCTAACTAAGACTTCTGAACAGGACCTCCAGATTCAAAGGAAGCTGGCACAGATGCAACTAAATGATTTGCAAGGCAAGCTGAAAGAAAAGGTTCAAGCTGTTGTGTTCACAGATCCAGGTGCGGGACGGACTGCTGGAGTTCCTGAGTCAACACAGGCCGCTAGGGGTCCCCAGCCGTTCCGTCCTTCATACTCAAGGCTTGGTACTCCCTCGTCTGGGGCGTGGCAGGGATCCCTCCGCTGCTGGTATTGTGGAATGTTTGGACATTTTGCTAAGGCTTGCCCACGGCTTATGCCCCTCCCAGCAGGTGGTCCTGGAAGAAACGGAGGCTTCCCTAGAAGAGGTGGACCCCTGGGTGGCCCACGACCAAGACCCTCTCAGTTTTAGGGGGGGTCCCGAGGATCCTGCGGGTAAAGGTTCGTACCCATTGATTATGCATACACGCACTGACCCCATGATAAATGTCCAAATTGAGGATCGACAGGTCCAAATGATGATTGACACGGGGGCGACTCATTCATGCATACAGGGATCCCTTGCCAAGAACCTTCCCATGTCAAACAACTTTGTGAAGACAGTAGGATTCTCGGGAAAAAGTCAATTGGTTCCTATTACTGCTCCCATAAAAATGAAAGTAGGTAATGATGAAATTAAAATACCCATTTTGGTCTCGGACCAAACTCCTGTCAATCTGTTAGGAAGAGATGCACTTTGTAAACTCGGGCTCAAAATTTTATGTTCCCCTTTGGGAATATATGTGGAAAGTTGTGGATTAAACTTACAAATGAATGCCCAAGCAGAACCAGCAAATGTTTATTGGCTGGGGAGCATAGAGGGGCCTCTGGGTTCGGAGTTGGAAAAATGGAAGGCATGCATAAAGGCCTGGGCCCCGGAAGGTTCTCCACCAAAATTACCTCCTCACTGTACAATGTTCTTTGATCCATCAGCCAGCTCAACCTTTCAGGATAAGTGGGAAAAGGAGACGGATGGAGTGATGGTTAAAATACAGGCTCCATATATCCTGATTGGAGGCCAAGGCGCAGCATTAAAGGTAAACCGGAACACCTTTATTGATAAATGGTACTGTGTTACTCAATCCTTACCACACATTACACTGTTGGTAAACCCAGGATACCATTCAAGGGACCTCGGTCCGATGGTAAGAACTGCAGAGCATTTAACATGGAACAGTACAGAGAACCCATTAATCTCTCTTTCAGAGGATGGATCAATGTTAAGAATTAGGTGTGACCTGTCATTACAAGCAACACTTCAGATGGTGGTGCTACCAGGGAAAAACATAATGATGACATGCAAAACCAACCCCCTTGGATTTAACAGTGATCTGGAAACTGATATTTTAACACAGGTTCCGGACCAACTGTGGTCCAGACATGAGACGGATGTGGGACTGGCAGTTTCAGCCAGCCCAGTTACTGTCAAATTAAAACCAGGTGCAGTTTTACCTTGGCGGCCACAGTACAAACTTAATCCCGCAGATGAAGAAGGGATTGGAATCTTAATTGATGGTTTTTTAAAAGTAGGAGTGCTGATTGAGATTTCTAGTCCTTGTAACACCCCAATTCTTGCAGTTCTAAAAGCAGATAAATCAAAGTACCGACTGGTCCATGATCTAAGGGCAATCAATGCCATTCTTGAAGATGTCGCTGCAGACTTCGCAAATCCTCACACACTGTTGAATGCCATCCCCACTAAAGCTAAGTTTTTTACAGTAGTGGATCTTTGTTCAGCATTTTTCAGTATCCCTCTGGCAGAAGAGTCACGATATCTGTTTTCGTTTACCTTTAGAGGTCGACAATACAGCTACGCCAGAATGCCCCAGGGACTGACAAGCAGCCCCGCGTGGTTTGATCGTGTGGTGAGTCAGGATCTACAGGAGCTGGATTTGAGCGGCGTCCTAATCCGGTATGTAGACGATATATTGATTTGTTCAGACACCATTGAAGATTGTCAGCGCGACTCGATCAAAGTACTGCAGAGACTGGCAGAATGTGGACACAAAGCTTCTCGGACAAAACTGCAATTCTGCCAGCCTCAGGTGGAATTCCTTGGCAGAGTAATCTCCCATGGAACAATAACTCTGTCTCCTGACCACCTCAAAGGCATAAGTCGAGCACCGCGTCCACAGACATGCGCGCAACTAATGACCTTTTTAGGTATCACAGGATTCAGCGCGGAGTGGTTGGAGGACTACGCAGTAAAGACGGCGCCGCTCAGGGAACTCCTGAAGTCCTCTGAAGTCAAGACTTTAAAGAAGTCTTTGGAGTGGACCACAGAGGCACTGTTGGCTTTTGATGTGCTCAAGCAGGAACTGCAAAATGCCCCAGCGCTAAAAATGCCAGAATATGACAAACTTTTCTATCTCTACGTTTCAAACAGATGCAACATGTACGCAACGGCTGTATTGGCACAAGACTCATGTGCTGGTGGAAGGAAACAACCCATCGCTTACTACAGTGCAAGGTTGGACGACGTAGCACGAGGGTGGCCCCCCTGCTACCAGGGCCTCGCAGCTGTTCACATGGCGTATGAAAAGGCGTCTGCAATAACTAAGTCATATCCTGTGGTTATTTACACCCATCATAAAATCACAGAGTTGATCAATCACAGCAAACTTGTTCTGACAACAGCACGTTGCCTTCAGTATCTACCATTGCTCACCTATCCAGATGTAACAATTAAGAGATGTGAGACCACAAATCCTGCTAATATGTTACCTTTTGAATTTGAAGGTGATACACACGAGTGCGTCACTGAGACCACGAGGTACACAAAACTGAGACCGGACTTGGAATCTGAGCCGTTGGACGACGCACAGGTCACGTACTATGTGGATGGGTCATGCTTTCGAGACCACATGGGAACTCACGCAGGCTACGCCGTGGTGCAACAAAAGGAAGGGACGTTCGTAACAGTAAAAGCTGAAAAATGTTTACAACCTTGCTCTGCACAATTAGCTGAATTGTATGGACTTACTGCAGCTTGTGAACTTGCTAAAGACTCCTCTGCTAATATTTACACAGATTCAGCATACGCTCACGGAGTCTGTCACCTGTTTGGAGCAGTTTGGAAACTGCGCGGCTTTCAAAAATCAGATGGTAAACCTGTTCGGCATGGGAAACAGATTATGAAGTTGATCTCGGCCATGATGCTTCCACATCGATTGGCCATTATCAAGTGTCCTGCTCATCGAAAAGACAACTCCATCACCACAATGGGAAACAATGCGGCAGACGAAGCTGCAAAGCACGCTTCAGGTTGCAAGGTCGCCGTCTTGGCCCCAGCTGTGGAGTTGGAACCATCTGTCACACCTGATGATATCACATTAATGCAAGCGCGTGCTAGCGCGAGTGAACAAAACATGTGGGAAAAAAGGGGTGCTACAAAAGATGGGCGAGGGTTATGGCGGTCACATACCGGCCTGATCGTCGCTCCAATCTCACTTTTGTCTCTTTTAATTCCAGAGTGTCACAAACCAGACCACTGTGGGCGAGATGAGGTGATACATCGAATACAACAACAGGGTTATTGGGCGCCGTACCTGCAGGCACTGGTGACGGATGCGCTTAATCGGTGCGAGATATGCTCGCAAAATAACATTCGAAAAGGTATTGTCACCCCCACAGCGCGAATTCCTGTCCCGGAAGGCCCGTTTCGTCATCTGATTTTAGATTTTGTGGACATGTTGGTCCCGGTACACGGTAAGCGCTACCTTTTGGTGGTTTTTGATCATTTCAGTCGTTGGGTGGAAGCCACTCCGTCAAAGGACATGGGGGCGGGAACGGTTGTGAAGTTCCTGGTCCGTGAGGTAATCCCTAGGTTTGGCTTACCATCCATCCTTTCATCAGACTCGGGACCAGCGTTTATTAACAAGGTCTATGAGGGCGTTCTGCGCCAGCTCGGAATCAAAGTCCGCCATGGAAGTATCTACACTCCCTCCAGCCAGGGAGGGGTGGAACGAGTGAATGGCACACTTAAAGCAAAAATTAATAAGATTTGTGCATGTACTGGGTTGCGGTGGCATGACGCATTACCGCTGGCCCTAATGAGTTACCGCATGCAAGCTCATCGGGTCACACATTTGTCTCCTCATGAAATGTTAACAGGTCGCCCTATGCCGGGTCCGCAGTTTCGGGGTCCTTTCAAAGGACCCCCACTGGAGCAGTTGGAGAAGGAGCTGCACAGTTATATGAAACAGTTGTCTGCTATCCATAAAGCGATTTATTTTCAGGAAAAAGCGAACGAGCCAAAACCAGTCTCTGTGACATCTGGTCCAGTGGTGCCCGGGGATAAGGTGTACATTAAGGAGTTTCGAAGAAAGTGGAACACTCCTAGACGCCGAGGTCCTTACACGGTGGTCCGTGCCACACCGACTGCGGTCCAGGTCGAAGGGAGCGTCGCTTGGCAGCATCTGAACCATTGTTCGTTGGCACCTACGACCAACAACTGCAAAACGGGCCCTGGGGACTGGTCGGACTGTACAGCGTTCTCAAATGACCAGTCCCCCAAAAGGGGAAGTATCGCCTCGCATGCATCTGACGAAGATAGTCCTGTCAGGGCAGATTCAGAGTTCCCGCCCGATGATGTTGAGGTTGACATTCCTTTGGTTTCTTCTTCTGGGCGAGACAGGGATCTCGGCAGGGACAATTCAACCAATCCGGACCCGAAGCAACAGTCACCACGTCGTCCCATCACCAGGGCCTTCTCAAGGAAACAGAGGGGCAACTGCGCAACGAGGGAGCGACCTCAGTGACCAAGGGGAGTACGACTCACATGCCAAATGTCATTATCAGTCAGGTCTCTTGCCGGCATGCACCCGCACACATCTACACACTACCCGTGACTCAGTATTTCAGACAGATGTTGCCCTTTTGGCACAACATAGGCGGAAAGTAAGATCAATTAAGGAACTAGATGTAGAGGGCCATAACATTCCAGTGAATCCTGGGGTGGATGATAAAAGCGGTGCTCAGGGAGGTGAGGTTTTGGGGTCCAGGCTAGAACCTCTGGGCTCAGACTTAAGTGTTTATGTTACCACAGCTGCAACTGCCAAGCAATGGGGAGTTCACTTTGTAAAGGAGGGGCCCACTCCCCCTCTAGCTGTGGTTCCGGCCCTGGAGCCGGATAAGGTTGGTCTTGAAGCAATCATTACTCCACGCCCACAGGCAGGAATAGGTAACCATCAGTCAGTACCAGGAGGACTGGGGTATGAACACTTAGCACGTATAACATCCTTAATGGTTGACCAGGTATGGGCTGCTGCTTGGAACACACTGGAAGGTCTATTGGAGATTGGGAAGGTTGTAAGTTCTTACCAGACCACAGTTAACACCCCTGTTGTGAATAAAGTTGCTTTTACACCTGAACCGCAGCCCACCGTGGTTGCTGATGGCCAACCAGACAGTGGGGTGGTTGAGTCATTCACTCTTCCCCCTCTAGGGTTAGATACTTTGGTAGATAGTTATCATGATAAAACATTAGAGGGGGGGGAGGATGTAAAGGGGCAACCGGAAGTACGAGGGTTTAGACCTAGTGAAGATTACTTATGGAAGGAAGCGATGGCCAACACTTGGTATCGCTGGGCTTGGCTGTCAGTAAAGGAAATGACTTCGGAGGAATGCATATGGTGCTCAAAGGCGCCTGGAGCCCCTCCGGTTGTTATCCCAGACAAGTACAACTCTTGGGAGTGTGCCCAGGAACAACGCCGGGTGTGTAAAGAGGAAGCGTTCAAGTCTACAACAACGAATGCTTTCTTTGGGCTCCCGATGTGTGGTATAAAGTGTAGATTACTTTATGGGGCCCAGAGGATGCATGGTTATTTAAATAAATATAGGGGTTACAAAATCCAGGAATTGTGTGAACCTTACCAGGTGGCAAATACCGCCATGTCCCCTCCCACGGTTTACGAGGTGGACTATAACGCCGCATACGAGTGTTTTGCCAGCGGAGGATTTCTCCAGCAAAATGGAATAATGGTGGGGAACACGACGGTAAGATGTAATGTCACATGGGTATTATCATGGTTCCCAGAGTCTGGTATGTCTCCGCTCTTCATAACAAAAGCAGTATGGTTTGAAAACCCGGAGCCCCTACATCAGGACTGTCAGAATATGTCAATCACGGTTCCAACCCTATTTTGGTTCGGAGACCAATCACATGCGGTCGCTGATAGCTTCTGGTTATGTGGAAATAATCTGCTACGAAGCACCCTACCCCCCTCTTGGGTGGGGTTGTGTGCTACTGTTCGCTTAAAGGTGCCAGCTATGGTGGTATACAATGGTGTAAATAATATTCTTAACCTGAAGCATGACAAGGGCGCGCTGCGTAGAAGTAGGCGTCAGGTCTCAGGTTCTCATGGGGTATATCGGGATGCAATTGGAATTGCTAAAGGGATTCCTGTGGAATTTTCGGCCAGGAATGAAGTAGTGGCCGGCATAGAATCTATACTACCATGGATAACTGTGAATAAAAATGTTAACTGGATAAATTATATCTATTATAATCAACAGCGGTTGTTCAGCCACACCATCGAGGGACTGAGTGCACTAGGAGAACAGCTGCATGAGACTAGCAGACTCGCACTTCAGAACAGGCAAGCACTAGATTGGCTTCTGGCAGATAAGGGTGGAATATGTCAAATGTTCGGGGAAGACTGTTGTACTTTTATTCCAGCTAACACAGCGCCAGATGGTTCTTTTACCTCTGCCATGGAAGAAATAATACGGGTGGGGAGAGAGGTGCGAGAGCATGCTGGGAAGAGCGACTGGTCTCTTGATTGGTTGGACCAGTTAATGGCTGACTGGAAAAATGTATTGATAAAGGTGGGAGTTGGGTCAGCTTTGGTTCTGATCCTTCTTTTCTTGTTTGGCATGTGCATCGTTCCCGCCCTGAGGAGAGCATGGAGTACGAGTCTCAAGAAACAGACATCCTTCATCATGGCTGCCCAATTGGTCCGTACTGAGTTGGACCTGTGACGTCTCAATAGAACTACAGTCGGTTGGACAAAGGGTCGGCAACCTGTGATGAAAGGCTGGTGACCCAACACTCCTGTTTGCCTCCGGCCTGGAAAAAGACTCTATCTTGTGTTATTCACGTGTGGTTTTTGTAGTCAGAAATCTTCTGTAACAGGTTATCCTTGTGAAAACAGATTGTAATGGAGTTTCTTTGTTGTGTGTGTATGGTTACTTTCTGTCATGGTACTTAGAAGGTCTCGTGCAGGGGTCCACTGGCCTACCCGTGCCTGAGTGTCAAGTAAGATCGAAAGTTACCGGTGCTCGCCCAACAGGGGGGGCACGGGGGAATTTTTTTCTCCCTTTGGGGTTTTTTTTCGCCCTCGTACGGGAGGTTCAGATTGGCTCCTATGTTATGCTTGAGACCTGCGTGTGTGGACAAGTGTGCTTAAAAAAGGTTTCCCTATTGTAAGTTTCAGAGTATCGTCTTAGGGCCGATTACTCTGAAATATTTGAAAGGGGGAAATGTGGAAGTATGAATGTATCAGAGCTGAGTTGAATAACAACAGGTGTAGCTCTGGTCAGCAGAATATTAATAGTATGACATTATAACATGATATCAAAATGATGTCAACCAGTCCGCCCTACAAGGCTGCATACCTGGGTACTGTGTGTCTGAAAATAGTGACAGGCAGGCTATATAAGCTTGGGAGAATGATTGTACGGGGTCTTTTGTCCTGAAGGGGTGTCCCCCTGGTCGGCCGAATAAAGGATCATTAAAGACCTCTGTCTGCAGACTCTTAATATCAGCAGCCCTTTTGATAAAGAATTTATCTACGACAACTCATCCCTGGAGACCCCTGTGGACGCGCCGGGCTTTTGCAGGCACGCAGGCATGGAAATCCCACCCCCCGAGGTCGCCCCCTCCACCTCCTCATTTAAGTCATCTATTTCCTATTCCATCTCAACTATCTGGCTCCGTCCCAACTCACGATGTAAATCTTGTTGACGGGGCCCTAAGTTTAACCAAAAACTGTCCTCAGCTTTGCCCTTTTGAACCAATTCGGTTCGATCTTGGTAACAATTAATAATTCCAGACTGACGTCGCTGCGTGCTACAATGTTTTGGGATTGTCATGTGGGGAGGAGTTTCCTGCCTTTGAGGAGAATGGGCAGAAGCCGGACGCTGTCTGACCTGGGCCTGGGCTTCTCCAGTGTTTGGTGGTAAAGACAGGCTCCTCTGTCTGGAGTTGAGTGGGTCTGGAACAGGAAGTGCTACCTCAGCGACCCTTGAAGCAACAGATGACCTGTCATGAATGTTACTTACGGTTCCCGACATGTCAGCATTAGCTGGTACCCCTGGAAGGCTTTGCTGATCATCAAGATTAAAGTTTCCATCTATCTTTATTGTTCCTGTTAAGTTTGGGAAGAGTTCAGCATCAGTAAGGTTTTCAGTTTCCCCTGGATTATCTGTAAAAGACACAATTGTTTTGACATTTCTTTTAATTGGCTTGCTGATTCTAAATAAGTTTAAAATTTCCAACTCAAGCTCTCGCTTCTTTTGTCGTTTCTTAGAATTATTTCCAGCTTTGTAATCCTCAATGCGATGTTGCATCAATTCACAAATATTTCTATCGAAGGTTCCTGTAGCAGGCCACGGGTCTTTAAGGTTTTTTTTTTGTTCTTTTATGCCATTTCTGGGACATGTGTTGAACCTCTTTCATCCTGTGGGGGTAACGGATACAAACAATAGCTTCGGGCGTACTCATCATTATCCTATTCAGTCAACCCTGCTTTAATACAATATGATAATCATGCAACTCAAATGGAATCCACTTGGGTGTGCTGCAACTCCGTGTCCTGCTTCTTGGTGTCAACCCAATGGGAGGAGTCGTGTTCTGTTGGAAGGAAACCAAAAGAGTTCAGCGGTTTTATTTTAACAGCTGTAATAATAGAACAGAGTACATCCCTTGCACTGCACAAAAGAAGAGCAAAGTTTTTTCTGTTATTTTTGTGTGTGTATGTGTATTAGCAAGCAGCTTGGTGTCAGATTCCACCAGACCACTCTGGGCTATTTTTGTGGGTTGGGGGAACGGGTCAATGCACTGTAATTCAGGATTATAGCTTTTTTCCAACATGCAACATGCAATATCACTGACAGAGGCCTCTGTCTCATGCATAAGTTTTTCAGTATCCTCAGCAGCTGCTTCGATCTCCAATTACACTGGTCCTTTTTACTTTTAGCTCACTTACACATACACACACACTCGTCTCAAGTTTCGCTCAGACGCGCCTTACACACACACTTGGCGGTTTACACACACTGCCGGCAGTCACACATTGCTTTCCCATTGCATCACATACTATGCTTTTATTCAACAGCTGAACAAATCACCCTTAGTAAGAGAGGAATAAAACAGTCAAGGCACAGTTTAAAACTTTTCCCTTATTTTTTCACATAGAAGTCATAAGTTTACTCTCAGTTAGAGGGGTAAAGCAGTCACAAGACAATTTTCAGCTCACTCAGACACCCATTCCTATCCGCTTCACACACACTATCCGCTTCACACACACACACACACAGAAGACATCAGCTGTCATATCACTCTTATTGAGAATAGAAGAACAGTCAAGGGGAGGGATATGTCAAAAGTCAGTTTTTAAAGTCTTTTTCTTTGTCATTTAATGTTGCAACAAGGTTTTTTCACAGCTGTACTGCGCTAAGCCCCTTTTACGCAGATTTCCCGGGTTAACAGAGCTTAAACCTTTCACTACTGGCTCTGTTTAATCTAGGATCAGATTTTTGATCGATCATTGCACCCTTTTTTCTCACGATCCTAGCCGTAAGCTACTCAAACCCACTTAACTGACCCCCTGTACAAGACCAGCCTATAGCATCGCAATCTTGCGGGCCCTGTATAATAACTCTTTACTAAATTTGGAACTCGAAACAGATCGATCGGTGCATTTTCATCACTTTCACTTTTACTTCACTTTCACTACTATTTTTGTTGCCAATTAACTTCTTCACCGCTATACTGACTCTCCTCTCAAAATTCCAAGGGGCCTGCGTCCAGTCTACCCCCCGGGTTCTGATAGAGCCCTGAAATATTACACACCCACTGAAACTGACTCCCCTTAAGACCAGCCTAATAGCTCGCAATCTTGTGAGCCTTGTGTAATTCTCTCCTTAAAACTGACCTTCCTCCCAGCTACTTCTGGTAAGGCCCTCATAAACTACCCAATATCGCCTTAAACTGACCTTCCTCCCAGCTACTTCTGGTAAGGCCCTCATAAACTACCCAATATCGCCTTAAAACTGACCTTCCTCCCAGCTACTTCTGGTAAGGCCCTCATAAACTACCCAATATCGCCTTAAAACTGACCTTCCTCCCAGCTACTTCTGGTAAGGCCCTCATAAACTACCCAATATCGCCTTAAAACTGACCTTCCTCCCAGCTACTTCTGGTAAGGCCCTCATAAACTACCCAATATCGCCTTAAACTGACCTTCTTCCCAGCTACTTCTGGTAAGGCCCTCATAAACTACCCAATATCGCCTTAAAACTGACCTTCCTCCCAGCTACTTCTGGTAAGGCCCTCATAAACTACTTTATTTGTGTGCACACAAATTTATCTGTCAGCAGAGTCACAGCAGCTGTATAACTAAGTTCAACTTGTAGCCAGGACGGCCCTCCGCTTCGGCTCACTTCACCCAGAAGGATTTAAAATGGGGCTTACCTCCTTAAGCGGTGAGTCAAAGCGGTCCACACGTCCGGCCCCAGCGGTTAACTGGCTGGCTCGCCAAATGTCGTAGATAAATTCTTTATCAAAAGGGCTGCTGATATTAAGAGTCTGCAGACAGAGGTCTCAATGATCTTCCTTTATTCGGCCGAACAGGGGGACACCCCTTCAGGATCAAAGACCACGTACATTCATTTCTCCATGCTTATATAGCCTGCCTGTTACTATTTCTGTATACACACACACAGCCTTTTAGGGCTGACTGGTAATTAGTTGACATCACTTTGATATCATGTTATAATGTCATACTATTAATATTTTGCTGACCAGGGCCACTGCACCTGTTGTTTTTCAACTCTGATGTATTAATACACTGGGGGCACTGGGAACACTGGGAAGGGAACACTGGGAGAGCTAGAAGAATTAGGAACACTGGGAACACTGGGAGAACCGGGATCACTGGAAACACTGGGAGAACCGGGATCACTGGGGACACTGGGAGAACTGGGAACACTGGGGGCACTGGGAACACTGGGAGATCTGGAAGAATTAGGAACACTGGGAACACTGGGAGAACTAGGATCACTGGGAACACTGGGAGAACTGGGATCACTGGGGACACTGGGAGAACTGGGAACACTGGGAGAACTGGGACCACTGGGAGAACTGGGAACACTGGAAACACTGGGGACACTGGGAGAACTGGGAACACTGGGAGAACCGGGAACACTGGGAACACTGGGGACACTGGGAGAACTGGGAACACTGGGAGAACTGGGAACACTGGGAACAAGCATGAAGTCTTTTTCTAAGTGGTGCTACTGTAATGTGGAAGAGCCTCTGAATAAATGGCTATGAGAGTTTTCTATAGAAATTTAAGGGACCTACAGCAGCCGGACGTTGACTGGGTGACTGCTGTCGACTGTGACGGCTTGCACTCAGAAACAGGCGTTTAGTGCCTGGATATGAGCCTCTTAAAGAAGACCAGATGGGTGAACCAGCTTTAGTAGACCCTACCGGTCTAAACATTCCTGGTGAACAGCTCTGTGTTCTGCCATGAGCATGCGAGACGACGGCGCTCGCAGTCTTAGGGCCTGTTCACTGTTGGTGCAAACAGGCTTTCAAGATGAGCCATTTTCTAGTGGGACAGCACAGAACTGGCCTGCTCACAAGTGGCAGTACCTCATGTACTTCAGACCGTGAGCATACTAGAACTCAGACAGGGGGGAGGGGCTGCAGGTAGGTGACGCTGGTGGCAGGTAAGTGACGTTAATGCTGTAGGTGACGTAGTTCCGGGGAGACAGCAGATTCAAACTAGGCGCGCCCAAACATTTAGGCTTTCATTCAACTGTATTTTGTGCCAGCCTAATCAAAATATTCTTTAAAGTAGGACAATAGTGTCTTTAAAAGGTACACTCTGGAGCACAGCGGGGAGGATTTGGCCAGCCTGACAGATTTTATAGATCGTTGTTACGACAGAATCATCATGGGGAAACCAAACAACACATCCACCCCCTCCACCTCATCTAAGGCCAAGAGACAGCGAAATGAGGATTAACCTGGAGCTATTTCACCACCGGGGAACGTGTAGCCCAGGTTGATATTTCCCTTTAATGCGTACTCATTAAGTCATGTGACTAGGTTCAGCCAATCGGGTTGGCGGAGTGAGTATTGAAGCTGCGGCGGCGTCTTCCGCATTTCGAGGTGTGGGACGCCGGCCGACAGCTGTGGAGAGGTTTGTGTCGTACAAATTTTACATGGTCGATCTTGCACTTTAGCATATGTCCTGTTCTAAGACTCTGTCCGTTGCTCTTTAGACGCGATTACCGGGCCGCGGGGAGTTTGTTGTCGCCATCGTGTTAAGTGATCAGAGGAACTGGTGAGTTGAATGAACTATTAAGTGGCGATGCTAAGCTAGCAGGCTGAGTTATTGTTAGCATTAGCAACAGCCTGCAGCTGCCAACATTGTTGCTGATATGTGCTTTTGTCAAGGTTGTTTATTTATTGGAGTTATTTATAACTTTGAATATGCAGGCTATGTTCATCGTAGCATGTTGAATGTAATGTTTATGCATTTAGCTAATGGAATGTCATTTTTAATGGTATTACTTGAATGTGTATTGACATTTTGAATGTTATTTGCAGTTTATGCATTTAAGATGTTTAACTTATAGATTGTTTGACATCAAATTATGTGCACATGAATAAGCTAAGGTTAAAACCCTATTGTTGACCTGTTAGCCCTGATTTTTACTGGTCCTGTTTATTGGAACAGGCCAGGTGTCTCCGGTTGGGAGAGATGGCAGGCTAGGAAGCACGATTGGGAGCCTTGGACCTCAGTAGCAGCATTAGCCACAGTACCGGCTGGTAGGAGGCTGCCACAGTGTCGGCCCTCACACTGAACTCTCTGTCATGACGCCACATGCACACACCCATTGAGTCAAAGCCTACAATACTCAAAGGACATTCAAACATATGGACTTACCTACATTTTTTTGTCGGGCATTGGAGTCGACCTGCCGAGTGATGTGGACATGCTACTAAAAGAACTGAACTTTAGTTAGTAGCTAGTATCCTGGTTTTTGGGGTACTGTAATACTGATAATACTGCAGTTGTAAATATCATCACGTTTGGGTCTCTGTTTGTGTATGTGTCACGTAAACTGTAAAAACACTGTCACTGTAATATATGGTTTTGCTACCAAGTGCGATTTTCTTGTGGCTCATTAATTACTGATCACCAGCTCCAGTAGCCCATCCTAATCTTCAGATTCTCTGGCCTTAGAACCCGCTTGGTGATGATCCAGCTTGTTGTCCGTTAGTTAGTAGCGGGTTGAGACACCCGTTATAAACGACTCAACGGATGTTCTGATCTCTATAGATAAGAAACTCAGTAGTTTTGATGTGCGTTTGAGCCTGGTAGAAATTCTCTACAAGGAGTTCCAGGCGCTACGTGAATCACTAGAATTCAGCCAGAAGCAGGTGGAAACTCTGGCTGTAGAAAATGCTGGTCTCAGAGAGTCGGTAGAATCCCTCACTGAGGGCTTGACCCGTCTCTCGGAGGAAAATAAGAAGATGAAGGAAACGGTGATCGATCTGCAGGCGCGGAGCATGAGAGAGAACCTGGTATTTGCAGGGATTCCAGAGCAGACGGAGGAGGACCCCGAGACCACGGTGAAAAACTTCATCAAAACCCACCTGAAGCTCCCGGAGGAAACGGTGAAAAACATCTCCTTTCACAGAGTCCATCGGCTCGGCGGGAGGAAACCTGGGTCCAGCAGACCAAGACCTATTGTAGTGAAGTTCGTCAGCTTCAAACAGAAGGAGCAGGTGAAGAACCAGGGCCGTGAACTGAAGGGAACGAACTTCGGAGTAAACGACCAATATCCGAGAGAGATTCTGGACCGACGGAGAGTCCTGTTTCCCATCAGGAGGAAATTTATCGCTGAAGGTGCTCGCGCTGTCATCGCGGTGGATAAATTATTTATTAATGGACAGCTGTACCGCAACCCGGACATCACTCCGTGGCTCTACTGACTTGGTATGTGCTTTAATTTTATTGTTTTCTCACTAGATCATGTTATATCCTTAAAACTGCCATAAAAGATAATTTAGTTAACAGTAAATCCACTGCCCGTCTCCACTACACTGTTCTCAGCACAGATGCATTTTTTAAATGACTTTTTTTCTTTGGCACTGTCGCTCTTTTCACTCTTTACACTTCTTCTCTCCAACCCTTTAACGGTTAACGGTAACACTTGTCATTATATTATATACACATCAGCACTTTTCATGATTCACAGGAACACACACAGAACAGCACAAGCACACATACATCTCTGTCACAACCAGCTGGCAGATACACATGCACGCGGAGAAGCAGTGGGATGCACGCACACACGCTTCAGTAATATGCATATAGCCTCATTTCTGTGGTTGGTTCATGAACGAACTCACATTTATCACTTGGAATGTGCGTGGAGCTGGCACAAGGGAAAAGAGGTTAAAAATTTTTAATCGTTTGCAAGAAATGAAAGCAGATATAATATTACTCCAAGAGACTCATTTATCAAACTCACCAATAGATCTTCTCTCAACAACCCAGTTTCCACACGTGTATTCAGCTTGTTATAATTCTAGGCAGAGAGGAGTAGCAACTCTTATTAATAGAAGGTTAAATTTTGATATAGATAATACAATCATAGATCCAGAAGGCAGATTTATAATAATTACATTATCTATTAAAATGTTAAGTTATGTATTGTAAATATATCTGGTCCAAATGTTGATGATCCGTCCTTCTTTCACTCCCTCTTCGCCTCTATGGTCACTCAGATAACACACTAATTATAGGAGGTGATTTTAACATTATACTGGACAAACAAAATACCACAGGAGCTCATCGAGTCTGGAAATCCTCAGAAACTGTAAAACATGAAAGATTTTGGTCTCTGTGATGCTTGGCGCTCTCACCATCCCACACTAAGAGAATACACCTTCTTCTCTTCAGTTCACCATTCCTATTCTAGATTAGATTATTTCTTAACTAGCAGCTCGCTGATGAATGACATGTCAGAAATCAGAATCCATCCTATTAGCATTAGTGATCACGCACCAGTATCATTCACTCTGAGAAGTAAGAGCAATAAGCTCCCAAGGATGCCCACTATCATCAGGCGGCAGAGACTGTGAGGGAGAACTGGGACAGAGTTCATATGCTCACTTCTACGCACACACACGCTCCACACTCAAGTACACCACTACAGATACACCTCCCCGTTATTCACTGCCTGGGCTGTCCTTCCCACCTCCCTCCACTCCCGGGCAGTGGGTTGATTGGACGCGCTCAGAGAATGCAGCTGCGTCTGCACTTGCTGTGATGGGAGACCCCTCTCCTCCCCCGCCACGTGTTTCTGATGTTGTGATTGTCTGAGTTATGTTCTTTATGTACTGAGGAGTGTTTTTTGTATCTCAATAATGGGCCCTTAGGCCCAGTGTGGAGATGCCTTTTTTTATCCTCTCCAGCTACATCTTACTCCCCTAATGTTACCTTTCACCTATATCTAAGACAGGGAGCGCTGTAGAAACGGCTGCTCCGTCAGTCTGCCTGTTCCTGTTTGTGTTATATGTTGTTTTGTCTAGTCTTGGATGGGTTGTACTGAAAACATGAATTTCCCTGCAAGGGATTAATAAAGTATTTCTGATTTCTGATTTCTGATAAACCAGCAACTAGAAACTGGAGATTTAATACGTCATTACTTAAAGATCCTGAGTTTATCAGCTACTTTAAAAGAGAATGGTCCTTATATCTAGAAAATAACGACTTGCCAGAAACTTCAGCGTGTGTTCTTTGGGAAGCAGGAAAAGCAGTAATGAGAGGGAAAATAATTTCCTTTTCTTCTCATAAGAAAAAGAAGGAAACTTTGAGAATTTCAGAGTTAGAACTCAGAATTAAATCCTTAGAGGAGCTTACCATGTCTCCCCAGAAGAACACCTACTAAATGCTATAAGGAAAGCTAAACTTGAATTTAATGAAATAATAGATAAAAAGACGCAATTCTTGGTGCAAAGACTTCGCTTGGAGAATTTTGAGCATGGCAACAAATCTGGAAGGTTCCTGGCTAATCAGTTAAAAACAAACAAGGAGAAAACAACCATCTCCTCTGTCAGAGATCCAGAAGGAAACATCAGCCACGACCCTGACAAGATAAATAACACTTTCAAAGAATTCTATAAAACATTATATACATCACAACTAACTACAACAGATGACAATATTGATGAATTTCTTAGTAACATCAATCTTCCACAATTAAAACATGAAGATAAAATGGTCTTGGATTTCCCCCTTTCAGTCAGCGAACTCCAAGAAGCTCTCCAGTATATGCCCAACAATAAAGCTCCAGGTCCAGATGGTTACCCAGCAGAATTCTACAAAGAATTCTGGACAATGCTGGCACCCACTTTCTACAACATGATATTAGAAATAAGGGAAAAACAAAAAATACCTTCAAATATGAACCTAGCCAATATTACTCTACTATTAAAACCAGGTAAAGACCCTACACTTCCATCCAGTTACCGTCCAATTTCATTAATAAATGTAGATCTCAAAATAATTAGCAAAGCTTTGGACAGAAGAATAGAAAAAATAACCCCTCTAATAATACATCCTGACCAAACAGGCTTTATTAAAGGTAGACATTCCTCTACTAACATGCGTAGATTAATTAACATCATAGATTATTCTACTCTACATAATCTGGAATCCACAGTCATTTCTTTAGACGCAGAAAAAGCGTTTGACCGAGTAAACTGGAAATTTTTATTTGCAACGTTAAACAAATTTGGGTTTGGGTCATCGTTCATAGATTGGATAAAAATATTATATAACAACCCAAATGCATGTGGTAAGACCAATGATCAAACCTCTCCAAGCTTCTGTTTGCAGAGAGGAACCAGACAGGGCTGCCCGCTTTCTCCATCACTCTTTGCTATTTTTATTGAACCCCTAGCTGCTGCCATAAGACAAAATAAAGAGATTAAAGGAATCCATGCCAAAAATATAGAACACAAGATAAGTCTTTATGCTGATGATGTATTACTTTCTCCAGAACTCACCGACATCTCTCCCCCAGACAATCACACTTATTAACACATTCTCATCAATATCTGACTACTCTATTAACTGGTCTAAGACTATTATTATGCCCATCAACTATGACCTACAAAACACACCCAATACTACAATACAGTCTGGAAACATTAGATATCTAGGCATAAACATTTCCCCCAGGTTATCAGAACTAACAAAGCTAAATTATGTCCAGCTACTTAAAGCAATAGAGGATGATCTCTCACGGTGGAGGCGCTTACCCATATCACTCATGGGGAGGGTTGCCACAGTTAAAATGATGGTTCTATCTAAAGTAAACTACCTGTTTTCAATGATACCCACTAAACCATCCTCCAGCTGGTTTAAGTCACTGGACTCACATATATCTAAATGTTTATGGAAAAATAAGCCATCACGTATCAGTCTAAAAACTTTACAACAGACTAAAGATAGAGGCGGATTGGAGCTACCCGACTTTAATCATGTTTTCTTAGCTAACAAGCTGCAGTATATCTCCAAATGGCTTAAACCTAGCAGTCTGGATGAAACATGGTTAGATGTAGAGCAAGCATTGTGTGAGGATCTGTTTATCTCTGACCTGCCATTCATCAGCTCAACCATCAAAACACATAAGTGTTTTAAAAGCATCAATATCAGTTCCTCTTTAGTGGCTTGATGGGATTTTCTAAAAATAACCAAATGCTCACTTTTTCCATGTAAGTTTACACCCCTCTGGAACAACCCTGACATCCTGCAAAAGAAAAAGCTTATCAATTTTACTCAATGGAAAAATAAAGGAATAAAACAGTTAGAACATATAATAGAAAATGGAAACTTCTTATCATTTAATATTCTCACTTCACAATATGGAATCAGTAGCAAAACATTTTTAGAATATCACCAGCTTAAATCTATTATATGTAAAAAATATACCATTAATCAATTAAACTTATAGCTACCTATTAGGGTGGCAGAATTCATGAATCTCAATGCCCCAAAGCTATTATCAAAAACATATAGACTATTATCTAAACTAGAAGACTCAATCTGTCTTCCAACTTCAAAATGGGAGGGTGACTTATCCAGTAATTTTAATAAAGATAAATGGTCACAAATATGTTTAAACACCTTTAAAATGACTAAAAATTCAAATAAGCAACTAATACAATTCAGAATTCTGCATAGAACTCATTATACAGTACAAAGGATGTTCAGGATGGGTCTGTCACAATCAAACATCTGCACACACTGCAATGAAAACACACCTGACAACTACCTCCATGCCTTGTGGTCCTGCACACCTGTCCGCAGGTTCTGGCTTCAGGTATGTGTGGACATGTCAACATGGTTTAAATGTAATATTCCTACAATCCCCGCACTATGTCTACTAGGTGACTTGGGTGACATTAATATGGCAATTAACTCCGCACACATGATACGCACAGCATTATGCATCACAAAGAAAACTATCCTTGTGAACTGGAAAACCAAAAATAATCTGTGTATTCAGCAGTTTAGGAATCTCTTAGTAGACCACATCAGTAGTGAGACAATGTCTGCCTCCTCAAAGAACTATTTAGCTGAATCTCATTCCCTCTGGTCCCCTGTGCTTAGTTCCATCACTTAGTGTAGGTGGAGGACTGTGACCTTGTTGCTATGGGGGTTGGGAAATGGCCGGGAGTGACTGGTGGTTGCGGGTTCTTTGTGGTTGCCCGTGGTGCGGGACCGGGCTGCTCTGCGATGGGGTGGCTCTGGGTCTGGGGCTGTGGGGGCCAGCGGTTGGAGTCGCCTTGTGGCGGGGGGTGAGGCCACTGGTGACGCCTGGGTTGGTGGGCGTCGGTCCTGGGCCGGGCGGCCAGGCTATTCCGGGGCGGGCTGGGTTCTGGGCTCTGGTGCCCAGGGGTGGTCCTCCTCCGTCCGGGGTGGTGGGGTCCGTATGTGCCGGGGGTCTGGGCCTGCCCGGATGTGCTGCCGTGGTGTGGGTTGGTGCATGCCCTGGTGTCTAGTTGACGCCCTGGGACTCAGGGTATGGCCCTAGGGCAGGAGGGGTGCAGGGGTTTGAAGGAGGGCTGAGTGGGATTCGGGGGAGACAGGGATGCTTGTATGTTGTGTGTGTGTCTATACTTTGGATGATGTTTGTGTGGATGTGGGGGTATGTTTGTGTGCGTGCCTATGCATGTGTTAGGATAAGTGGGGGTGTGTCTGGGGAGTGAGAGTGGGAGGGTTGGATGCTGTGTGAGTGTTTATATTGTGTGGGTGGGGCTGAGGAGGCATGTATGAGTTAGGATGAGCGGGAGTGTGCAAGGAAACAGGTGTGTGCATGTGTTTCTGTGTGTGGTTGGGGCGGGGTTAAGTGCACTTGTGGGGGGGGGGGGGGGGGGGGGGGGGGGATCCTGGGCGGGCCTGGGGGTGGTGGGCCGTGGGTCTGCCGCTGTCCCCATCCTCTCATTCCCCATTAGGGATGTGGGAGGGTGGGTACTTTCTGGGGTAGGTGACGGCTCACTGGCTGTGGTCCCTGAATGGCCCGGTCGTGGGGGGCGGCCTCTCCTGGCCTGTTTTGCCCTGGGGGGCCTCCTGGGAGCGGGGGTGCCTAATGCCACTAAAGGCTCATCATCCAGAGGGAAGTTTGCTTCCCCCTGGACGTACATCCCCGGACCCCTCTTACTTCCTCAGTGGCTGGAACATCGGGGTGTGTGCTGGCCTACGCCGGGTGGCTGTCTGGGGGGGCCTGGTCCTCCTAGGCATGTTGCGGGCCCTCTGCCTTTGGGGGGTGGGGCGGCCGCCACTGGGCTCCTGGGGCCCGGGGCCCTTCGCTTGGACTGGCTTGGGTGGTGGCTGCTGATCTTGGCCCACTGGGACCTGTGCCCCGGGACCATGGGGGGCTCTTGCTGGGGCTCTCCTCTGCCGCCCTTCGGGTGGGGCTGGAGTCATCTTCGTAGTGGGGTGGCTTGGGTTGGTGCTCCGGGTCTGCTGCTGGGGGCCCGGGTCTCTGGCCCTTGTCTGCCTCTGGCCTCCGTGGAGGCGTGGTCGCATTTGCATGATCTCACTCATCACTCTTCATCACTGATCACTCATCTTCCTCATGCTCTGCATGCTGACACAGTCACTGAGTTGTCCAGTGGGTTTTAATACTAAGACATAATTCTTCTTTTTATTTTTCCTGTGAGTTAGTATCTGGTCGCTGTTATGTCTTTTTGATTTGGTTATTATTTAAAAACTCTTAATGACTAGCAGCTCTGGTTTTTGTTTTTGTGTGTGTGTGTGTGTGTGTGTGTGTTTCTTTTTTTGTAGAAGTTGTAGGAAATTTTCTGGTGTGTTCATGTACAGGTGTAACAGTTTGTTGTCTGGTGATGGTGTGGATTGAAGGGTCGCTTCCTTCTGTCTGTGATCTTTTTGTCTCCTTTCTTCTTTCCCTTTTGCTCTTTTCGCTATTTTCCATCTTTTTCTGTCCCCTCCGGTCAGGTCCAGCAAGATTACATAGATTCCATGATTCAAAGTAAATAAATAAATAAATTAATCACATTATCAAGAGAAGCCTTACCCATAGGCCTCCCCTTGGCAGAGCAAATTTGTTCAGCATGATACAGCAACCAGATTATCATTTTGCTGCTATGATGCTGGACAGGACAAGTAAAAAAAAAATAATAAAAAAAGAACTCAGACAGCTCTGGAGTTGTGCTGCTTCCACCAACGCCCTGCCCTGAAGGCTCTTTACTGTTTCTGATAACTGTTGCTGTATGTTCTTAGCAGCTTAAACTTTTCTGAAAATAAAATGATCCCATGTTATGTGGTGTTGCTTCAAGTAATGTGAACACCTTTCATTTTTACTTTGTTCCTTATAATGTTTACAACTTACTTCACTTAAGGTCTTTGATTGTCATTCCACGTTTGTAATATTTTAAAAAAGTACAAGTTGTTGAGCTTCGAGAACTTTAAAAATTTTAAATTTGCTTGTTTGATATACGAGCTGTTACATGGACTTGCCCCACCTCCCATGTCTGACTTTTTTAAGAAAAGGGGTCACAGTGGTCTTAGAACCAGGGCCTGCTCTAGAGGGGACTGTGAGGTCCCACACAGAAAAACAGCCTTTGGACAAAATGCTCTTTCTGTAAAAGCCAGCAAAATTTTCCACTCTCCACAAGGGAGTGTCCAACATTATCTACCTTCAAAACTCAGCTTAAGCAGTGGTTTAAAGCAAACCAGTCCTGTAACCACTGACTTTTAATTTCTTAAATAATGTCCTGTTTTATGATGTGCTCTTATTGTGATCTATTGTCTTGTCATGTTTTTGTTTTGTTTGTTTTTTTACCTGCCTAGGGACTATGGATGCAAATTAGCATTGTTGCTATAATCCAGCATGTTTACATCTGTCACTAACTGAAAAGATGTTCATTAATGTGCACTGTCCCTTTTAAATAAACAAACAAATAAATAAAAAACAGCGTTTGCTTTCAAAGTAGCAGAAAACGTAGCGTTCACATATGAAGAGCTCACCGCTTTACCAACTTACAGCATAGCCACCTTGTCCTCAGCATCTTTAACACGTTTTAGCTTCTTTGGTGGACCAGTCAAGTGGTTAGTCTAGAACATGGACTGTGATCATATGCTGGAGGAGTTCCATCTTAATGAATGGACACCGGCCTGTGTAATCCCAGTTCTGACCTCTGTGTCTGTATTTAAGTGTGCAGCTGAGAAACTGAGCAGGAACAAGCGTTGGCTGCAGGGTGGCAGATGCTATGTGTGCCTTAACACACCTGGCTGTCATGGTCAAATTCTATGACCATTTTAAAAGGGTCTCGCTCTGTGGGACTTAGTGGGACATGACCTGTCCAGCCAGCCACTGGCAGAGCCTGCCAGCATTAATCTGCATGCTGTGGCATGTCCTGCTCTCCAGGACCATTTTCCTCTTCAGGATTCTTTTGTTTCCTCTTCTGAAAACTGTGGCACAGAAACAGTGTTTAAAAAAGTTTAATCGTTCATTTCAGTGCTGATTGTAACTTATCAAGGAAAGACTTAAAAACAAAAATGTATCACTAATCCCAGGAAAAATGATAACAATAAGCTGCTTGTTGATGGACAAAAAGTAAGAAGTGTGATTGCATCAGTGATGGAAAAATGTCTTTGAACATCCACACATCCTCCCACAGCTGTTACAATACAAACAGAAATGTTTGTACCCGTACATGTACGTGAGGTAGACCTGCCTCTTAACTGCTGAATAATGTGTTGCATTGAGACTTTTTCCAGCTGGATGCGAGTTATTGAGCCAAAGTTTCTTCAAACGTCCTCAGACAGATGATGTATGCTGTAGAGATGTGACGTTCATGAACAAATCGATTCGTTTGAACAACTCTTTTAAATGAACAATGGGAACCGATTCACAGCTGTGAGCCGTTCATTTGTGAGACATTCTTTTATATAAAAACTTTTGGCACTGCCTTCGTCAAATCAAATCAAACTTTTTTTATAAAGCGCTTTTCATGCCATCGGCAACACAAAGTTCTTTATATGATTAAAACATTTATGCATATATCAGTTCATATCTCAATGTTCAATACAACAAGCCTTTACATACATCAAAGTAGAATAAGAATAAGAATAAAAACACTCAATGAAATCTTTCTCACAGTCACACGCACACACGTATACACACACACACACCAAGCCCCCCCCCCTTCCAGCTAAAAAAGACTGAATGAATAAATAAATGAATAAATAAGTAAATAAGAAGTAGTAAAGCTGAGTCAAATGAAAATAAAATAAATAACATTTGTGGCAAAATAAAAGTCTGATGTCCAACACGCTCCATTCATGTGAAGCTTCTATGGGCAGAGAGGATCGTTTGGAGACAAATACTGTGAGTTCTATCCAAAACATTTACTAGAATTTGCACTGACTGCTCAGGTTTATCCTTTATTTTTATCTATATTTTTCCTATATTTTTTTAATCATGTATAGTAGATTTTATATAGGTACATATTTTGATTGTTTGTCATTCTTATAAATTGTGAAATTTTGTAAGATATGGTGAGAACGAGTCAGTCTTTTGAATGGCTCTTTGAAAGGAACGGCTCCTCAAGATCCGGCTCCCTTCAAAGAGCCATAAATCCCATCTCTATTATGCTGGTGATATTCATCGTTGGAAATTACTCTCCTTTGTCTTCCAGGTCTTGAACAAAGTCATGAGAAAACTGGATACAGGTGGCAAAAAACAAGTCACACAAGTTTACATTTCTGTAGCGTTGCTTTAGTGTTTTTATGCTGAGTGAAACCGGTAATTATTTATACCTCACCTCGCCAAAAGATCCTGGAACAAACAGCTGCCTGCAAGGGTCTCTTTATAGCTGGACCAGGTTTAGGAGGCCATGTAGTTTCATAGCAGATCTACTGAAGCACAGACAGCAACCTCAGTGTGGCACGCAGGATTACTGAGCTGTAACAAGCTTTCTGACCAGTACTGTGTATGTCATGGTACCCACACTACAAAGATGTTTTACTGATGTCCTCCTTTCCTTGGATGGTTACTGGTCCTGTGTATCTACGTGACTAAACCTGGTCCTGTGTATCCACGTGACTAAACCTGGTCCTGTGTATCTACATGACTAAACCTGGTCCTGTGTATCTACATGACTAAACCTGGTCCTGTGTATCCACGTGACTAAACCTGGTCCTGTGTATCTACATGACTAAACCTGGTCCTGTGTATCTACATGACTAAACCTGGTCCTGTGTATCTACGTGACTAAACCTGGTCCTGTGTATCCACGTGACTAAACCTGGTCCTGTGTATCTACATGACTAAACCTGGTCCTGTGTATCTACATGACTAAACCTGGTCCTGTGTATCTACGTGACTAAACCTGGTCCTGTGTATCCACGTGACTAAACCT
The DNA here is from genome assembly GCF_017639745.1 of Melanotaenia boesemani. Classification (NCBI taxonomy): domain Eukaryota; kingdom Metazoa; phylum Chordata; class Actinopteri; order Atheriniformes; family Melanotaeniidae; genus Melanotaenia; species Melanotaenia boesemani. The sequence goes on from NC_055700.1 coordinate 1,460,232, forward strand.
GGTCCTGTGTATCCACATGACTAAACCTGGTCCTGTGTATCCACATGACTAAACCTGGTCCTGTGTATCCACATGACTAAACCTGGTCCTGTGTATCTACATGACTAAACCTGGTCCTGTGTATCTACATGACTAAACCTGGTCCTGTGTATCCACGTGACTAAACCTGGTCCTGTGTATCCACGTGACTAAACCTGGTCCTGTGTATCCACATGACTAAACCTGGTCCTGTGTATCCACATGACTAAACCTGGTCCTGTGTATCTACATGACTAATCCTGGTCCTGTGTATCCACGTGACTAAACCTGGTCCTGTGTATCCACGTGACTAAACCTGGTCCTGTGTATCCACATGACTAAACCTGGTCCTGTGTATCCACATGACTAAACCTGGTCCTGTGTATCCACATGACTAAACCTGGTCCTGTGTATCTACATGACTAAACCTGGTCCTGCGTATCCACATGACTAAACCTGGTCCTGTGTATCTACATGACTAAACCTGGTCCTGCGTATCCACATGACTAAACCTGGTCCTGCGTATCCACATGACTAAACCTGGTCCTGCGTATCCACATGACTAAACCTGGTCCTGTGTATCTACGTGACTAAACCTGGTCCTGCGTATCTACGTGACTAAACCTGGTCCTGTGGGTGAAGTCTTGTCCAAGGACACAACGACAGATGACGGGGGGAGTGGGAATCAAACCGCCAACCTTTCGGTCATGGGACGACCCGCTCTACCATTTTGATCAAATGATTTTAGTATATTTAAGATATTCTGAGCCAACAGGAATGTAGAAAAAGTTGGAAATCATAGATCAGAAACAATACAAGGAGTAGAAAAGAAAACTGGAAGTAGCTTGTATCCCTGCAGGTCCCATCGTTTCTTTTAGAAACAGGTAATAAAAAACTTACCTACTGATGACATAACAAAGCCCAAGTTGTGCTATTAAGAAAAAACCCAAACAAACAAGAAAACACATCCCTGTTAAAAGTTCCTTCCTCAGAGCTCCACCATCGACCAGCAGAAACTCTGTCCAACAGACGCTGCCGTTGTTTCGTGCCTCTTTCTTCATTTTCTGAAGGCCTCATACCGAAATGTTTGAAATGCACCAACGTTCCCAGCAGAAGCGTTTCAGAGTCCCTGTTCTTCTCCTGATGTGCCTTATTTTTGCCTTTTTGTGCATTTATTCTGTTACAAAACCACTTACTTTTGTTTACTATCAAAAATCTTCTATTGCACAAATGAACAAAAAACAGCAAAGAAACCCACAAACAGAACGAGAACCAAACTCAAAGCAGCATTAACGTCCTCAGAGCAGGCTGGCGTTCAGATAAATAAGATGCTGCATCTTGAAAGGCTGATCCAGTTTCTCTGCTCTGTGACTCGGGTTTAATGACACGAAGCACTCGTGTACTCTCCTCACAACTGTCTGCTGTCTCACTCACAGTGTAGCGTCATCTATCCCCTTTCTGTTGTCACATAATGGTTTGATCCGATATCCTCACATGTGATTGGCTGCTTGTCCACGCAGGCCAATCCAAAGAAAGCAGTGCCGTGGGCGGAGCTAGGCTGAGCACTGAGAGCTAAACACGCAGCAAAGGAAAAATAACCTGGGAGTCGACTCTTCTGATTCACTACCAAGCATCGGCTCTCGGAGCCGACTCTTCTGATTCACTACCAAGCATCGGCTCTCGGAGCCGACTCTCCTGATTCACTACCAAGCATCGGCTCTCGGAGCTGACTCTTTCGCTCATTTACGGCCCTGAAGCTCAGCGCTGTTAATGTGGACCTTTTAGCTCTGTCTCTGTATAAAACTGTGACTTTGTTTCAGTAACAATGTGAGTCTGCTTTTAGTATGAACTAATACCACTAGTCTTTAAAAGTTTAGATTTAATCTTGTTTGTTTCTTTATCATAATTAAAGGTGTTACCGTCAAACATTTCCATTTCAGATCATTAAATAAATACTACACAATAAAAGGATGGCTTTGGGCGAACTGAAAGCTTTTCCTTTACAGTTCTGGACTTACTTCGCCCAGAGGAACCCTGGCACGAAGGAAGATCTGAGTCCTGTACAGATGGAAAAATGATGTCAGTTTATTACAAGATTAACAAGATGAAGATTAGTTCTTATATTCTGTTTGGGAGCTTGTGTTTACCTACGACTGCACTTCTGAAAAAGACTCACTGTCATGGACAGAGGATTTTTCCAGGCCTTTATCTGGCAGTTCCTGTAGATCTCCAGTCAGCTATATGGCCCTGCTCCACCTGTAGCTGCTGCTGCTCCTCCTGTTGGAAAACCGATTTAACATCTTCGATCCACATGAGGTCCTCTTCCCCAGCCGAGCCTTTCCTGGTGACGTGGATCATCGGAGAGTCCGTGGTGAGGAACATCAGGAACAGATACGCTGTAACCGGATGTTTTCCAGACGCTAAAGTCCTCCACCTTCTGATTGTGGTTCCTGACCTGCTTAATTGTTGGTCAGTTTCATCACCTATCTTTTCTGGCCACAACATGAGGCATGATGACAATAATTTACTGAATGAGGAGGAAAAACAGAATTCTTCACTGGTCCAGATTTCCTCGTACTTACTTGGTTTTTGGTGAATATTTTAATATTACTTTGGACATCATGATAGACAGATGGCCAGCAGCCACGCAAACGAATGCCAACAGAAAGATCTAGATCTAGACAATCTAGAATAGACTTCTGGCTAATTTCAAGTAATCTTAAAGCTAACTCTGAAAAAGTGCTGAGATTCTTTCTACCCCCCCCCCCCCCCGACTGACCACAAGGCATTTAAACTCAGAATTTCTCTGATCCCGTCCTCCAGCTGTCCACATGCTTCCTACTGGAAACTCAAAGCTCTGTGTGATACAGTCAGACTTAAGGTCAAAGACTTCTTAGATCTGGTGGAACGAGGCTCAGCCTGAGGAGCATTATGGTAGAAAATGGGAACTCTTTAAATTTGATTGAGGCAAATTTCTGAGGAAATTTTGCAGCCAACTTGCAGTCTGAGGAAGAAAACGTGATCTCCATGATATCTGCCCTAACCTCTATTTTCTCTAATGCAACGCCAGCTGAAGAGAAAGAACCATCAGAGCACCAGACCAGTTTACATAAACTATCAATTTCAAGCTGAAGGTGCTGATGTTAGACCCAGAAGCCAGTGGATGGAGGAAGGTGAGCAAAACTCTGCAGCTTGGAAAAATCTTAATCTATAATCAGGTGAGCGATGCAGCCTGTAAAGCCAACTTTTACTCCAGCTTCTACAAAAACCTGCCCCGCTCTGAGCAAGTTATCGCTGATGACTGAGGATTCTGTGATCGTCCGGCTTCATTGAAAGACGTGTTTGACTCAACTGAAGGCTTGAAAAATACTAAATGACCTGGACAGATGGTCTGCGGTCAGTTTGACTGATTATTCTCCGAAGCTTTAGGTCCCTCCTTACTGGCAGTATATAGTAAGAGTATTGTTAAGGCCCCTCCCCCCACGTTCAGGGTTAATTACACTCATCCCTAAACCGAAGAAGGACCTGTTACTCATTGATCATTGGTGCCCAATCAGTCTACTAAATAAAGCGTCTAAAATATTGGCTTCTATCTTTGCTAAACGGTTAAAATTGCTGTTGGATGATGTTCTGATGAAACACGGTCAGGTTTTTTAAGAAACAGGCATATTTCTAATAATATTAGGCTTGTGCTCGACAGATTATCCAGATCTGATGGACAATGAAAGCTTTATTCTTTTCCTGGACTTTTCGAAGCTTCTGACTCAACACGAGTTCATCTTTAGGACACAGGATGCGTTAGGCTTTGGTTCCCTCTTTTGTAAAACAGTTACAACCTGATAAAGCGGTTAAACTAAAGAATGGGATTTTATCTGCAGTAAAAAAACTGTTAATACTTAATAATCGGAACCAAGACTCAGAATATTACATGTTTTTTTTTAAATTCAGCCCAATTTCAGCCTTATCTGGACCGGCCCCGCCCCCCCCGGGTGTCGAGCCGGGCCTTCTCCAGGGTGGTGGGTGGCCCTCGGGCTTGCAGGGTCCTGGGCTCTGTCCCTGGCTCATGCACGGGGTGGGGGGGGGTGGCGGTGCCTGGCGGGACTGGTGGACTGCTGCCCTGGGTCCCCTGGGGCCTGTGTTCCCTGGTGGGTGGGGGCTCTGGCTGCAGCCTTCCTCTGCCTCCATCTGGACTAAATAAATCATGATGAGGATGATTTTGTTCTCTTTACCAGATTTTTAGGACAGATCAGCAGGATCCTGATCAGTAATAACTGTTTCCATGATTTGTTTTTACACTGGTTTCTGTCAGCTAATTTAACACATAAGAAACACGAAGCACTGAAGACGACACGTGTTCAGTTCTGCAGCTGATCTTCATTTCCTGACTTTAAACTTTAAGGTTTTCCATCTTTTTATTCTGTCAACATTTCTGCAGAGTCGGCGTAAAGCAGCACAACAACAACCTCACATTACACAACGTGAGTGGAGGAAGAGCATTAATGCATCTGATCAGAGTCCGACTCTCCCAGCTCCTATAAATACAGCATCTCTGTTCACATCAGACACAGGACGCTGCAGGTCAGTGTAGAAATATATTTTCCCAACATCTGTTAAAGATCATCAGCTTTTACATGCTTTACATCAACGTCACATTCAGTGTTCACAAAGGCTGCTGCATGTAATTCATGTTCAGTCATGCTAAACACAGACAGACATGCAGGAGAGCCGATCAGAGGTTGGTGTTCCCACAAAAATCCTAAAGAAATTAAACTGGGACCAAACTGGAACAGGAAGCTCCAACAGGAAAAACAGATTCATCTTCAGCACAATACAATCAGAACAAATCAGCTTAGTTATTGTTTCAGGTACAGCAGCTGCAGCTTTTATTCCCACCGGGTTAAACGAGAATCCTGAATTAACCCAGGTGGGAATTTCACACCCTTTCAGGGCATTAGAGGACAAAAAAGTCATCTCCACAAAAACTGCCAGAAAAACATTACAGATTTTTTTTCCTAAATTTTTCCCCTCAAATCTTTCAGTCATCACCAGTCCTAGTAAAAATATACTAAATTTAATTATTCAAATTATTTTAACAATTTAAATGCCAGTTTAATGACATATCACCAGTTTTATATATATTAAACAAACATAATTAGTTTCCGTTTACTAGATCTTGGGTGGCTGGGGATTTGATCTAAAGATGTATTTAATTTAATTAAAAAGTGTATACTTTTTACACTTTTTGTTCAGATCTTTAAAAATCAACTTCAGTACTAATAAAAAATACCAAATATGTAATTATTTGGATTATTTAAACCCGCTCAATGCCAATGTTTCAGTGTCTGACAAATGCCAAACTTATAAAAAAAAAAAAAAAAAAACTGGATTTAAATGGTTAAAGTAATTTGTATAACTTTTTTCAACTTGAATAATAAGTAGAAAAGGTGTGAATCTCATGATCCCATGATTTTAGAACTAACATACAAAAATGAAAGAATAATACAATTATTTTAAAACACTAAAAACTTGTAAATAAAACAGCAGTTTAAGACGACTTGTTTGTCCACTGATGGGAAATTTAAGAAAAATGAAAATGATCATTTCTCTGTTGGTCAATCAGATTACTTTTCAATTTTCTGTCTCAGTATTTCTTTTTTGTATCTCGGTTTTCTGTCATGTAAACAACATTTTCTTTAAGATAATTTAATAAATGTCAAATATTCTTGGAGTTGAATTGCTTTAGAATAATAATTAAAAAAAAGCCCATTTTTCATGTTTTCTGCATTAAATGATGTAAATAAGAAAATCATATGTAAAAAAACAAAACGACTTTAAACCACATGAACGTAACATGAAGTAAAAACAGATGTTTCTGAGACGGCTCCTCCAGGCTCAATCATCCATCCGGTTTGTATGGAAGCTCAGAAAAAACCAGACCCTGTTCACCTGGAAACTGGTTACAGACTGATGGAAACAGGAAGCGTTTCCCCTGCTGGCGTTCAGCGTTTTCTGCTGAGTGCAAACTAAATCATGAGGAAAATGCCTAAAAGCAAACAAGAAATAGTTTCCACAGAAAAATCAGGAATGTTACTAAAAACAATGAAAACTCAGAAATGTGATGAGTTAACTGGAGGTCAAAGAAATGATTTTCAGTGTTTTTAGAAAGTATAAATAAATGTAGAACTAGCAGATTAACTAGAGACTGGTGAAGGTGCCAGGATTGGGTATAAAAGCATCATCCTGCAAAGGTTTATTGTTTCCAACAAGGATGGATCGTCATCATGTAAACAGAATTATCTGATTGCGAGACATTAGAACAACACACCTAGATTTCTCCCCATCACTGATGTCTTCCTGCATGTAGACCCGTATATTTGATTTTTCATTATTTTTTTTAGATCTGTACATGTGGAAAAAACTGCGTTGCTTAATTAAAAAAACAGAAGCAATGCTTCACAAGCTGAGTTGAACACAAAGAAAAACAGGATGGCATGTAGCAGCAGGATGTATGAATGAAGTAATACATTCACATTGTTTAGCAGATTATTGGTGCTCACATTAGCAGGTAGCGCTAAGGCTGCAAGCTCCCACATTAGCAGCTAACGCTAAGGCTGCAGGCTCCCACATTAGCAGCTAATGCTAAGACTGCGGACTCTCACATTAGCAGCTAACACTACGACCACAGGCTCCGACATTAGCAGTTAACACTACGACCACAGGCTCCGACATTAGCAGTTAACGCTAAGACTGCAGGCTCCCACATTAGCAGCTAACGCTAAGGCTGCAGGCTCCCACATTAGCAGCTAACACTACGACCACAGGCTCCCACATTAGCAGCTAACACTACGACCACAGGCTCCCACATTAGCAGCTAACACTAAGGCTGCAGGCTCCCACATTAGCAGCTAACACTAAGACTGCGGACTCCCACATTAGCAGCTAACACTACGACCACAGGCTCCCACATTAGCAGCTAACTCGACGACCACAGGCTCCGACATTAGCAGTTAACACTACGACCACAAGCTCCAACATTAGCAGTTAACGCTAAGACCTCAGGCTCCCACATTAGCAGCTAACACTACGACCACAGGCTCCCGCATTCGCAGCTAATGCTAAGACCACAGGCTCCGACATTAGCAGTTAACGCTAAGACCGCGGGCTCCCACATTCGCAGCTAACGCTAAGACCACAGGCTCCGACATTAGCAGTTAACGCTAAGACCGCAGGCTCCCACATTAGCAGCTAACACTACGACCACAGGCTCCCACATTCGCAGCTAACACTACGACCACAGGCTCCCACATTAGCAGCTAACGCTAAGACTACAGGCTCCGACATTAGCAGTTAACGCTAAGACCGCAGGCTCCCACTTTAGCAGCTAACGCTAAGGCTGCAGGCTCCCACATTAGCAGCTAATGCTAAGGCTGCAGGCTCCCACATTAGCAGCTAACACTACGACCACAGGCTCCCACATTCGCAGCTAACACTACGACCACAGGCTCCCACATTAGCAGCTAACGCTAAGACTACAGGCTCCGACATTAGCAGCTAACGCTAAGGCTGCAGGCTCCCACATTAGCAGCTAACACTACGACCACAGGCTCCCACATTCGCAGCTAACACTACGACCACAGGCTCCCACATTAGCAGCTAACGCTAAGACTACAGGCTCCGACATTAGCAGTTAACGCTAAGACCGCAGGCTCCCACTTTAGCAGCTAACGCTAAGGCTGCAGGCTCCCACATTAGCAGCTAATGCTAAGGCTGCAGGCTCCCACATTAGCAGCTAACACTACGACCACAGGCTCCCACATTCGCAGCTAACACTACGACCACAGGCTCCCACATTAGCAGCTAACGCTAAGACCGCAGGCTCCCACTTTAGCAGCTAACGCTAAGGCTGCAGGCTCCCACATTAGCAGCTAATGCTAAGGCTGCAGGCTCCCACATTAGCAGCTAACACTACGACCACGGGCTCACACATTAGCAGCTAACGCTAAGACCGCAGGCTCCCACATTAGCAGCTAACGCTAAGACTGCGGGCTCCCACTTTAGCAACCAACAAACAGGCAGCGGGCTCCCACATTAGCAGTTAATGCTAAGACGGCAGGCCCCCACATTAGCAGCTAACGCTAAGACTGCGGACTCCCACATTAGCAGCTAACGCTAAGACTGCGGGCTCCCACTTTGGCAACCAACAAATAGACCGCGGGCTCCCACATTAGCAGTTAATGCTAAGACGGCAGGCTCCCACATTAGCAGCTAATTCTAAGACCACAGGCTCCCACATTAGCAGCTAATGCTACGACCACAGGCTCCCACATTAGCAGCTAACGCTAAGACCACAGGCTCCCACATTAGCAGCTAACGCTAAGACTGCGGGCTCCCATTTTAGCAACCAACAAATAGACCGCAGGCTCCCACTTTAGCAGTTAATGCTAAGACGGCAGGCTCCCACATTAGCAGCTAACGCTAAGACTGCAGGCTCCCACATTAGCAGCTAACGCTAAGACCACAGGCGCGCCATATTCAAGACCAAATGTTTAGAAAATAACAGGAAGTGGTGTCACCATGTACGTAGGTACTCCAAAACAAATCAGATAATGTAAATAACAATCTTTTGAATTTCGTATTTCAGAAGTGCACGTAGACACATCAGATCAGATTATTACAGTAATCTGATTACTCCCAGATATGACTTAGATGCTCATGTAAACGGGCTCTGTGTTTTATAAAATAGTTGTCTGAGGATGTTTTTGATATTAAGAAGAGTTGGTGATGTTACATAAATATCTGGAAATGAATCGAATTGAATCAGGAAATGAGTGGTGATACCCGCCCTGGTATGTTTGTAATGTTTCTGCTGCATTTTACCACCGTTGCTTGGGAAACTACCTCTGCTTAATCCATCCTTCTTTCCAGCTTTAATGACTCGAGAAGAAAATATTAGAGAAATGAAACAGGAAAAATAACTTTGATCCTCAGTGTGAATCTGATCAACTGTATCTGATGTTCTGGGTGTTAAATGGAAAAATTGTTGAAGCACTGAAAAAAAAGACAGATTTTCTGCCAAAACCACCAAAAGAACTGAAATTGTACAGGAAAAAACATACAATCAGAAAAATATTTCATTGGACTTTGTTTGGTTATAGTTACCATAGCAACACCTCCTCCCTGACGGCGGACGACACACATCTACAGCAGTTCATAAGGTTTGCATGCAGAGTTGGTGAGGACGTGACGGGGCAGAAGTGTGTGTTTACTGTCACTACATAGACAAACAGCATGCACTCCGTCCCAAACACTGACGACACGTCCGCTTCGGAAACTCCCGGAGATGCAGCAACTCATGCAACAGCAGCGCCGCCATCAACACGACACACACACATTCAGAAACAACACGCCAGAGCTCAGCTTGTTTCCAGAAATAAACATAAACAGTCTGTTTCTGAGTTAGAAAATAATTCAGTGTCTCTCCACAGAAACATAAAAAACCATTAGAGCTCTGCAGAATCGTCCAAATCTACAAGAATACGATATGGAAACCACATTTTTTACAGTGTTCACAGCTGGAAGTGTACAGCTAGCTCTGGTTTGTCCTGCGACGCTTGTTGGGACTTTGTCCAGGATCCACTTTCAGCTCGTGATACTGCATCTGTCCATCAACACAAACACAAGAGGCAGACAAAGAGGACTGTTTACTTGTTTACACACTAAAACAAACATGTGAATGCGCAGTGTAAATGAAAACAGAATCCCATCAGGTCATATTTTATTCCCAGTAGAAGATAAACAACATATCGCATGATGAAACAAAGACATTTTACCATGTGATGCAGAATATCAGCTGATAGTGAATCTGGTTGCAGTGTCTACAGGACACGCCGTCCATGCTTCCCAGAAAAATTTCACATCTTCATCCAGGTTTCCACTTTGCCTCAGACCACTTTAAATGAGATTTGGTCCAGAGAAGATGGAAGAAGCTGGTTCTGGATTCTGTTCACATCTGGCTTCTTCTCTGCATGATGGAGCTTTAACCTGCATTAGTGGGTTTCAGGGTGAACTGTGTTCACAGACAGTGGTTTCTGGAAGTCTTCCTGAGTCCATGCAGTGGTTTCTGGAAGTCTTCCTGAGTCCATGTTGTGGTTTCTGGAAGTCTTCCTGAGTCCATGTTGTGGTTTCTGGAAGTCTTCCTGAGTCCATGTTGTGGTTTCCAGTAGAGAATCATGTCTGCTGGCTGAGCACACAAAGAGACTCTTCCTCTCTGAGGTGCTGTGTTTATAATTTAGAGATTCGATATGTTTGTTAAGTTGTATTAGGAATAACAGGGTTTATTAGGTTTAGTTTGATTTTTATTTCCGTTTTCCTCAGAGTAGCAGCTTTTCTGTGGAATGGGGGTTTTATTTCTCCTGTAAGTGATGAAGATGCGACGCTTGTTGATGCAGACAGGGTCACAGTCGTATTAGGACTGCTTTTATTGGCTGTTTTAAATCTGACAGGAGAGAGCGGCAGAACCCAGATTAGTAGAACGATCAACTGTAGTCTGCAGTTGTAGAGTTAAGGCCCATTTCTGCTGCATTTACGTACGTAAACAGGTACAGTCTTTTCAAGCGTCATCGTCCTCATATTTCATGCATCCTCTATGGTTGTTAGCCGATACGTCCACCAGAGGGCAGTGTAGAGTTCACCTCCGAGTACTGATCTCCATTACAATAACAAACATGACGATGGAGGAGATCATGATGACGTTCATTCTCACGAAGAGGCAGTGTAGTAGACGGAGGTGGTCTGAGAGGACATGAAAGTCCTACTCTGTTTGCTCCTTTAGGGAAAAAATCCACGAAGGCTCTGAAAACAAACTAAATGATGATGCAGAAAAATGATGAAATGATCCATATCTGTCTTCGAGGCCCATTTTCTGCTCCTTACGTATGTAAACAGCAACGTCCATTTCAAACAGTCATACGTCGCCATCCTCATATTTCCATGTGTCTTTTGCATTATCAGTTCCTCCACTAGGGGGCAGTGGTGAGTTCAGAGTTCACTCCCGTGAGCCGACATCAGTTTCAGATGCCAGCGGTAATGCATCGTTATAAAGTTGTTTCCAATCGCCCAACACGCCCTAAACGCTCGATATAGTCTTTGTTGAAAAGCTTGTACAATTTCTACGGTTGTCCTTGTCCTCATTCTTCTTCTGCTTTTATTCACCTTCCTGTTCCTCTTCTTCTCTGGTTTGTTTTTTTCGCTGGCTGCACGTCAGCTATTCAGCTCAGCGCTGCCCCTGTGGTTTCCAGTGGTATCGCGCCATCTTCTGATAGCTAAGCTCCCTGAAAACAGACCAAATTACATAACCGACGCAGAAGATGGACGAAGCTGTCCGTCCGTCTGCGTCCAGCATAAACGGGCCTTCAGCTGTACAGTACAGTCATCACTTGTCTTTATAAAATAAGAATCTGTAGGTTGTGTCAGTTCCATTTTTCTCGTTAGTACCAGACGTTCCGTGGGCAGGACGAGACAAATAAATATGTATTTACTCAGCTCCCCTTCCAAGTTCCTCACACCACTGGACAGCTGAGATGCTGGAGATGTGCGTGATGTAAACCATCCAGGCTACAATCATTCAATAAAGACTTATTTCTGAGCAGTCCCAGCTTATCTCTGAAACCTCCAGCAGCAGAAACGCTGTTGTTGCACCAGCAAAGCTCCAGTAACAAAGTCTTTTATCCATTAAAACCAGTTTTAGGTGAAATTTGTAGGATTTAATGAGCTGTCTTAATACGAGTAAAAAACACTCAAACTGAGGAGAATCAAGTAGAAATGCTAATTACACCTGGTAAGACTTCCAGAAATAATAAAAACATCTAGAACTTTGATAAGTGGGAAACATATTAAAACAAGTTTTTAAGTGTAAATCCCTCAGAACCAGTTCAGGCTTCTTTTCAGAGTTCGCACTTTGAGAGAAAAGATCTTAAAACGATTCTCTTTGGAAATATCTATTAAAAGTTTTTTTTTTTTTTTGCTTTAACTGACGAGAATCTGAGA